>NC_133336.1:20497740-20672961 GCF_042186555.1 Aquarana catesbeiana
ATTTGGTAAACATAAAATAAAAAAAAAAAAAATATATATATATATATATATATATATATATATATATATATATATATATATATATATATATATATATATATATATATATATATATATATATATATATATATATATATATATATATATATATATATATATATATATATATATATATATATATAATATAAACAAAAATAAAGCAAAAAAGAAAAAAAAAATCTATTATATTATAGATATGATAGAGAATATAAAAAAATAAATTATATAAATATATATATATATACACACACACACACACACACACACACACACATTACATATATACACACTATATTAATATATATAATGAAATATTTTTTAAAATTGACACTTCAGTTTGACACACAGGGTTTATTTACTAAATCTGGAGTTCCGGTTCACACTGATGCAAATTTGATGCGTTACAAAAAAAAGCTTAGAGTCGCAATTCATCCACATGACGGTCATTCGCATCTATGTGCTGCGATTGCCATGCGGCAACAAAAAGGGTCCTGTGCGAGTTTACTGCATTGCGGTGCGATTTTCCTCTCCATAGACATCAATGGATACCGACATGAAATCACATCTTGTGTTCAGATGTGTGCGAATACTGCTTTTTCTGTGTCCATTTTTACATATCCCCCCCCCCCCCATCTCACAGAAATCGCATTTGATTTGCATTACAAATCACAACGCAAAAATCGCACTGAACTCCAGCAAAAGTCCACATGAGAATCGCAACCCATTTCACATGGGTGCAAAATCAGTCTCACGTCTGCAGAGAAACCAATCAGCTTCTAACCTCAGCTTTGGCAATAAAAATCTGGAAGCTGATTGGTTTCCGGGCAGAAGTGGGGCCGATTTTGCACTCTCCAGATTTAGTAAATAAATAGTGAGTATAGTGAGTTGCAGTGCATTGTCTTAGTGCTTTTGGGCTAGCACTGAAAATAAATGGCGCAGCGACTTGCGTTACCGCAACACATAAGACCTGGCTCACACCTATGCATTTTTTAGTTTTGCAGATATACACTACAGCCCATATAACATGGTTTCCTATGGATGTAGTTCACATCTGTGCATTTTATGGAAACGGCCAGGGACTTTTTTTTCTGATTTTTGGTTCCATAAACTTCAATGGATCACAAATGTGTATTGAAAAAGGCAAAAATGCACCTGGAATATGCAACCTGCATAGGTGTGACTCCGGCCTTAGTGTGAAGGAGATCCAAACGACTGACTGGGGCTACATACAGAATCAGCGGGTTTTTCCCCTAGCTCCTTATGTTATTCATTTTAGTGGCCATTAACCACTTCAGCTCCGGAAGATTTACCCCCCCATTTTTTTGCGATACGGCTCTGCGTTAGTTTAACTGACAATTGCACGGTCGTGCGGCGCTGTACCCCATATAAAATTTACGTCCTTTTCCCCCCCTCCACAAACAGAGCTTTCTTTTGGTGGTATATGATCACCTCTGCTGTTTTTATTTTTTGTGTTATAAACAAAACATCAACAATTTTAGGAAAAAAAAAAAAAATGTATATGTTTGTTTATAACTTTTTTTTTTTCTTTCAATTTTTCAAATCAATATACGCTTGTTGGGTTTTTTTTTTAACCAAAAACATGTAGAAGAATATATATTGACCTAAATTGATGAAAAAATTAGATTTTTTTTTTTACTTTTTGCTATAAAACATCTAATTTCGTAATCAATTTAGGTCAATATATATTCTTCTACATGTTTTTGGTAGAAAAAAAAAAAAAATCCCAACAAGCGTATATTGATTGTAGACACTATAACTTTTGCGCAAACCAATCAATATACGCTTGTTGGGATTTTTTTTTTTTACCAAAAACATGTAGAATATATATTGACCTAAACGGAAGAAGAAATTAGATTTTTTTTTTTTTGGATGTTTTATAGTAAGAAAAAGAAAAAAAATCTAATTTCTTCATCAGTATTCTTCTACATGTGTTTGTTAAAAAATAAAAAAAATCCCAACAAACACATATAGAAGAATATATATTGACCTAAATTGATAAAGAAATTAGATTTTTTTTTTTTTTACATTTTTTTACTTATTGGATGTTTATAGCAAAAAAAAAAAAAAAAAACAAAAAAAAAAAAAAAATCTAATTTCTTCATCAATTTAGGTCAATATATATTCTTCTATATGTGTTTGTTGGGATTTTTTTATTGTTTAACAAACACATGTAGAAGAATACTGATAAAGAAATTAGATTTTTTTTTTCTTACTATAAAACATCCAAAAAAAAAAAAAATCTAATTTCTTCATCAGTTTAGGTCAATATATATTCTACATGTTTTTGGTAAAAAAAAAAAAAAAAATCCCAACAAGCGTATATTGATTGGTTTGCGCAAAAGTTATAGTGTCTACAAACTATGGGATAGATTTATGGACTTTTTTTTTGTCCAATCACATTGGAAGCAGGGCTCCGGCAGCGTGCGCACGTCCCAGATCCGAGGAAAAGAATTACGTACAGGTACGCGATTTTGCGCTTAAGGGCCGCCCTGCTGCAGTATATGTATGTGGGGGGCGGTCCTTAAGCCGTTAAAACAAATAAGGGAACATGCTGTGTTGCGATTCACAAGCGATCCTGGTGCAGTGCGATTTCAGCCTATTCATTTGAATGGGCTGAAGGTGCACCAGGCCACACCAAAAATGTAGTGCATGCACTACTTTAAATGAATAAAAAAAAAAAAAACGCACAGCAGCCGGGTCGCATGGTACTACTTTATCATGCGATCCGATGACGGCAAAACACACAGAGTTTCTGACCCAGTGTTTGGGGTGTCGTTAAGTTAACACTGACACCCGTTGCAGAATGCAAGTGCTGTGCGTTTTGAATGCGGTGCGGGAAAAAAAAAAAAACACGCACAAAGGCGGGTTTTCTGCACCGCGTTCTGCTGCGATCTGACCCTCAGACATTTGGCAGAGCTTACTGCCCTCTGCATCAGCCTTCATCAGGCCCGATCTTCCAGAATGGTTCTGATCCAAATTCTCCGGGTCCGTGCGATCCGTCACAGGTGAAATCATTTGTTACCTTCTCTTACAATCACACCAAATGATCGCACCTGTGCTGCCGGCTGGGATCGCTATTTGGAGATTCTGTTTTATCTCAGCAGATTCTAATATATGATAGAATAATAGAGCGGCCCGAGACAACTGCAAATAGACCCATGGGGGGGGGATCTACAACCGGAGCACACAGAATCTGGATCAGCTTCTAACTTCAGCTTGTTCCATTAGGCTCAGTTAAACCTTAAAGTTGCGCAACTTATGGTGCAACTTCAGCAGGCGACTTGATGCGATTTGAGTGCTACTTTGTCTTGTACATGAATGCAGCGATAACAGCATACAGGAAGATGCCATGTACTGCCAGGGTAACCTTCCTGTAATGTCAGATCCAAATCGCATCAGTATAGATTTTCCTCTACACTCCTCCGCTCTACCAACTGAGCTATCGAAGGAGTTGCATCAATATAGATGAGGATCCGACTTGGGAGGCGACTTCCAATTAAAGTCTATGAGCACCAGCCGGACAGAAGTCGCCTTGAAGTAGCACAGGAACCCTTTTCTAAAAGTCGGAGCGACTTCGGTTGCGCTAATTAAGACAGATCTCATTGACTAACTCTCGGGTCACACTGAGGCGACCCCTCAGGCGACTTGGCTGCTTGACAAGTCGCGCTCCGTTCAGTGCCACGGAACAGTTCTAAATCGGAGTGACTCAAGCGACCCCGACTTAGAAGAGGGTCCCTGTACCTTTTGGGTGACGACTTCAGAGCGACTTGCATTGACTTCTATTACAGAAGTCGTTTGCAAGCCGCCGCTGTACGAGGCGACTTTGAAGCCGCCCCCCCGTGTGAACCGAGACCAAGGCTCCATTCACACTTGTGTGACTTGCCATGCGATGTTAGACATCAAAGTCACATGACAAGTCATTCCCCATGTTTTCCAATGATAACCACTCATACAGGGGCTGGCAACTCATGGGGCCCCCGGGCAATAGGAGAAGATTATGGGGCCCCCGGGCAATAGGAGAAGATTATGGGGCCAACTGCATGTTTTTAGCACCCCCATCCCCACCCCGCTAGTTTTGATTTGTGAACTGCTGTGTGTGTCTGTACTAAGAAAGAACGATCGTTAGGCATGGACTTTATTCAATGCGACACACCATAGGGGGGGGCTCATTACCATCAATTCACAATCAGCTGATCTACATCAACCAAAAACCTTCAAATATATAAATGACAAAACAAACAACTTATTTTCCCCCCTTCAATACAGGCGCTGGTGACATTTCCAGGATAATATAATACACAGGAAATATGGATCGAAATCATCTCACCTTGTACAATCCACGTATTACATTGAGAGTATTACTTACAGTACAGCGGGGGGGATGATGAGCCTTGTACTCCCTAGATGAAGACCAATTCACCGGCAAAGCTTCACCAAAACCAAATCTTTTCTGCAATGGGCCACACCCATATAAGACCACACCCCTCACCTGGGTGAACACTCCCCCTTTTTGCCCATCAAAACTAAGCTTCCAGGCTCTGTTCACACTAGCGCGGGGGCCATTCATTCGAATGGGCCGCTGTGCCCGCGTTTCCTGCAGGGAAAAAAAGATGCATGCAACCTTTTTAAAAAAAAAAAAAAATGTCTTTTTTGACCATGCGATTCCCTTGCGATTCCCGCACCCGTAAACTGGCTGACAATGCGTGGTGGTGCCATTCGGAATGAACGGCCGCGCATCTCGTAAGAGCAGTGCGATTTCGCTGCGGGTGGGGTGCGGGGGGGTGCGATTCCTACACCAGCTGACTGCGGGCAAGTGTGAACCCAAGCCTATGCCCTTGTTCACATTGGAGTGACCTGCCAGGGTCAAATCGCATGACACGGGGATATGACCTCCAACTCAAAGTTCGAAATGATCGTAGAAAGTATTATTTTACTGAAAGAGTAGTTGATGTTTGGAACAAACTACCAGCAGAGGTAGTGAGACAGTCAACAGTAAACAGGCTTGGAACAAACATAGATCTATAGTCAGACAATAAAGTTAATGAAAAAAAAAAAAGGGCAGACTCGATGGACTACTCGTTCTTTTTTCTGCCGTCACCTTTCTATGTTCCATGACAAGTCGCGCCGTATTGTCGGCAATGGCACCGTTCAAACCGGTGCGACGCCGACTTTGCCGAAAAAGTAGTTCCTGCTCTGCTTTTTGCCGATTTTGGGTGTGACTTGCGCAGACATCTGTGCATGAAGTCCTACGGATGTCTTCAAAGTCGCACAGACATACGGCTTTGAAATCGTGCGATTTCAGATGAAGTTGCACAATTTCAAAGCCGCATTCAATGTGGACGATGGGCTAAGGGTCCCTTTACCACTTTATCTGTATACCGCAGATATATATACGGTGGCAAGGCGGCTTCCCTGTGCAAAAATCACGAGCGTTTGGCGGGTTTTCACCGAGTGGTTCCCCGTAAACAGGAGCTCAAAGTCGGTCACGTTGATCGAATTTTCCACGCCAAGCTGGCCAGAAATTTTTTTCGGCAGCTGCTCCACAGGGGACCCAGGGGTACTTCCCCTGGGTCCCTGGCCCCCAAATATCGGGTGCTGGTAGTACTCCTCCAACCCTCGACGCTCCACTGCGTGATTTTGCACTTCCGGGGCTCTGGGGGCGCGCGTGCGCAGCGCAGGGTGGCTCGCTCCCGCTGTGATTGGACACAATGTGATCCCCCCCTCCCCCAGAGGTCTCTAATGTCATAAATGCCCTCCTGCCTGTCAGCGGGTAAGGTGGTCCGAGACGCACACGCACAGCTCACACCACATCTATGGCCCGCTCTGCGCGCCGCAGCGATGTGTGACGCCAAGCCACATCAGCCTGGCCAATCAAGCGGCCGAAGATGCAAAACCCGGAAGGAAGATCAGGTGGATATGGAAGAGCGGGGGGGGGGGGGGGGGGGGAGCCATGACAGCACATTGCTGGAGGACTCCGTTTGTAGGTAAGTCTGTCATGTGATGCATACTAGTGCATTATGACTAAACCATCTGCCGACCAGCCGCCGTCATTATACGGCGGCAGGTCAGCTCATTCCTGCCAGTCGCCATAGCTGTACGTCTGTCCATTTTACAGCTATAGCAGGCGTGTGCCCACTGCACGGTAAGGGGGCTGATGCGCGATGTCCGCCAGCCATGTTGAACTTCCAGTGACTAGCATGAGAGTGAGAGCGATAACACCAAATTTAACACACCTGCTCCCCATTCACACCTGAGACCTTGTAACACTAACAAGTCACATGACACCGGGGAGGAAAAATGGCTTATTGGGCCAAATTTGGACATTTTCACTTAGGGGTGTACTCACTTTTGTTGCCAGCGGTTTAGACATTAATGGCTGTGTGTTGAGTTATTTTGAGGGGACAGCAAATTTACACTGTTATACAAGCTGTACACTCACTACTTTACATTGTAGCAAAGTGTCATTTCTTCAGTGTTGTCACATGAAAAGATAGAAGAAAATATTTACAAAAATGTGAGGGGTGTACTCACTTTTGTGAGATACTGTGTGTGTGTGTGTGTGTGTGTGTGTGTGTGTATATATATATATATATATATATATATATATATATATATATATATATATATTTTTTTTTTTAATTAAATGTTCCTGTTTAACTCCTTACTATCCGCTAATTTACTCTAATCAACCTTAATTAACTCTTTATTCTCTTCCATTTCATTATTATTTTCCTGCTGATTTTTTTTTCGCATCTATTTTATAAAGTAATAATAATTAAAACTTTTTTTTTTTGTTTGCTTTGTTCACCAATATTTTTACTCCTTTAACCGCTTGTCGCCCACCCACCACCAAATGACGACGGGACGGTGTGGCTCTCGTTCTGGGAGGACATCATATTACGGTGTCCCAAAATGGCTGCTATTGCGTGCCCGCGGAGGGGGCGTGCAGCGAGGCGATTGCAACCTCACTGTGTTGCTAGGACACAGCGCCACCCCAAACTCTGTAAAGAGCCGCTGCTGCGGCTCATTAACCATGTGATCGGCTGTGTCCAATCACAGCTGGTCACATGTAAATACGGAAGTGTCGTGAATCGCCTCCTCGCCTTGAGTGTGTGGCGCGGAGTGCCGGTTAGCGGCATCTCCTCGCAGGGGACACCCAGACAGGAAAGCCCTAGCAGTGCCACCAATCAGTGCCCATAAGTGATGCCAGTCAGTGTCCCCCATCAGTGCCTGCTCATCAGTGCTGCCTATCTGTGCCGCCTATCACTGCCCACCAGTGGTGCCCGTCTGTGCCCACCACTGCCGCATCTCAGTGCCACCTATCAGTGCCCATCAAAGTGGTGCATATTAGTGCTTCATCAGTGCCACCTCAGTGCCCATAAGTGCCATCCCATCAGTGCAGCCTATCAGTGCAGCCTCATCAGCGAAGGAGAAAAATTACGTATTTACAAAATTTACCGACAAAATAAGAAAAACTTTTATTTTTCAAAATTTTCAGTCTTTTTTTTTTTTTTTTTTTTAGTAAAAAATAAAAATCCCAGCAGTGATTAAATACCACCAAAAGAAAGCTCTATTTGTGTGAAGAAAAGGATTAAAAATACAAATTTTGGTACAGTGTAGCACGACTGCGCAATTGTCATTTAAAGTCGACAGTGCTGAAAGCTAAAAAAAAAATGGCCTGGGCAGGAAGGGGGAGAAAGTGCTCCGGTATTAAAGTTGTTAACATATATTTACACGTTTCACATAGATAAAAAAAAGCGCAACATTTAAAAAAATTATTTGTAAATAACTTTTAAATGCTTTGTACCATCGCTGACAGCTGAAGTGAAAACAAAACAGTTGCGGTAGGTATCAGTAATTGGCATCGGCGAGTACTAAAAAAAAAAAAAAAAAAAAAAAGTATCGGTACTTGAAAGAAAAAAAAAAAAAAATGGTATCAGCGCATCCCTAAATATAATAAATGTTTACTTTCGGGTTTAATACCTCTTTAAAGTGTGTCTTTTATATGTGTCTGGAGTTCAGCTTCCCCATGAATAGTTTATAATAGAAGTAAACATGTCTCCTGATCTGTGCCATGCGGCTCCCTTCCCACCCTCCTGTGCTGGATTCCTCTCCGGTGTCGATGACGTTTATAAAGCGTTACGAGGAATCTCCGGCCTTCGCTGAGCGCTTCGGGAACCAAGGACTTAAAAGGCAAACGAGAGCCGGTATTGGACGAGGTCAGGTGCCATCCCCGGGGCCGAGCCCGATTTCGGCCTCTCTGGATCACAGAGGCCGGTATGTAGGTAGACAAGGACGGGATCATACCATACAATGTCACCACCAGTGGTGGCCTGTCCATTAGGGCCACCCCCCTACCGCCGATCGGCTCTCCTCTACTGCGCACCCGGGCGACGTTGCACCCAAACAAAATTGACGTCTTTTTTTTCCCACAAATAGAGCTTTCTTTTGGTCGTATTTGCGCTATAAAAAAAAAAAAAGCAGTATTTTTACTTTTTGCTATAATAAATATTCCCCAAAAATATCTAAAAAAAACTAAATTTTTTCCTCAGCTTTATGTATTGTTCTACATATTATTGGTTAAAAAAAAAAAAACAAATATTGCAATAAGCGTATATTGATTGGTTTGCGCAAAAGTTATAGTGTCTACAAAATAGGGGATAGTTTTATGGCATTTTTATCATTATTAGTAATGGCGGCGATCTGCGATTTGTATCGTGACATTATATCGGACACTTTTCACACTATTTTGGGACCATTGGCATTTATACAGCAATCAGTGCTATAAAAATAAGGAAGGGGGTTAAACACATGGGGGCGATCAAGGGGTTAAGTGTGTCCTAGGGAGTGATTCTAACTGTGGGGGGGATGGGCTTCCACTCACATGACAGCGATCACTGCTCCCAATGACAGGGAGGAGTGATCTCTGTCATGTCACAAGGCAGAACGGGGAAATGCCCTATTTACATACCCTGTTTCCCCGAAAATAAGACCTAGCATGATTGTCGGTGATGGCTGCAATATAAGCCCTACCCCCCAAATAAGCCCTAGTTAAAGTCCTTGTAGGTCTTATTTTCAGGGTAGGGCTTATTTGGGGGGGGGGTAGGGCTTATATTGCAGCCATCAACTACAATCACGCTAGGTCTTATTTTCGGGGAAACAGGGTAGGGTACTTCCTCGTTCCGCGGCTCCGGGACAAGATCGTCGGACAGCGAGACCACCGGTCCCGCACCTGCCAGTTAAAGGGGACGTACAGGTATGCCCACTGCTGCCATTGTGCCGATGTATATCGGCGTGCGTCAGTCGGCAAGTGGTTAAAGTTCTTCACCACAAAAATTTGTTAAATCTTTTCAGGTGTGCCGCCAAAAATTTTTAGCTCTTTTTGGTGCGCCGCAAGACCAAAAAAAAAAAAAAAAAAGTTTGAGAAACACTGGTCTAGATCATGATGATTTAGGCACAGACTTGTATTACAGGAAGGCTTCATTTCTTACTGGAGGTCTAGAATTTACAGGGTGTTACTCTTTCTACTAAACGTTGCTGAAGGCAGATGGTTCTCGAGTTACATTCATCACAATTGTTCTTAAAGCAGAACTGGAGTGTAAGTTTAGTGAAACCACAACGGGTATATAATGGCCCCAGGTTAAAAAAAAAAAAAAAATTTTGAAGACAAGCATTTCAAACAAATTGATTTCCTAGCAAAGAGGTGTGAACATATTGTGTGTCCAGGTGACAGGATACATGGGTAGCCATGCAGAAAACGAGAGCCTCCCCTGTAATCTGAAACTTTTTTTATTTTTTTTGCACACGGAGACCAAGCCTTGAGCTGGCGCAGCAAAGGGTGAGCCCCGGACTGATCAAAAGCAGCCTTCAGATCCATTTTCCTGTATGCAAAGCAGCTCATTCAAATACAAGTGAGGGAAATACTGTACAGGGCTAGGAGCTTCAATAGCCGGTCGGGTAACACAAGAAGGTGTTTTCTAGCACATTACTGGGTGTGTGGATACTACTGCTGGAAGCCACGTGCCAAATTCAAAATAATTTCATAGTAATGACAATTTTATGGTCCATCAGTATTGCTGCAACAGATTTAAAAAGGTATTTGGCATACCTGATCCAAGCAAAGTGGAAAATTAAAAAGGACCTCTTCTACACAGAAGAACCATAACTTGACCAGCCACTTAAAATTGGAGTAAGTCCCTCTTTTGTCACCAAACAGCCCCGACTAAGGCTGGCCATACATGGTTGAATTTTTCGAAAGAATTTTCTTTTGAAAATCAGAAGTTTCATGCATTCAGTGATCAGATAGTGCCACCATTGATTTTGAAAATTTGGACCAACCAAGCCTTCAAATTTCACCTCCTGTTGCTACAGCAGCAACGATTTGTGGCTGGGAATCTTTTTTTCGCCAGAATTTTTCCAGGGAAAGGAGGCATGGACCCCACTAGACCTCTGAAGGTATACTGTGGCATCTACACCAAGCCACCAGTAACAGATCCTTAAGCCTTCTTCCCATAGGTGAACCCTGGTGCCATCTCCTCCCCAGGTAACATGACGTAAAGAAAACATGAATCAGACCAGGCCACCTTTTTCCATTGCTCCATGGTCCAGTTCTGATACTCACGTGCCCATTGTGGACACAGGTGAGCACCCTGACCAGTGTGCGGTTTTGCAGCTCCATGCACAAACTGATGCGCTGTGTGTTCCGACACCTATCAGAATCAGCATGAACATTTCAGAATTTTGATCAGGGTAGCATGAGCACAGTAGCTGTTCAAATGGATTGGACTACACAGGTCAGCCTTCCCCCCCCCCCCCCCCCCCCATGTGCATCAATGAGCCTTGGCTGCCCACAAACCCCTTCCCTGGACAATTAGCAGTCACTGCCCACACAGCAGAATTGGCAGTTTGTGTATGGGGGGGGCCACAAAAAAAAAAAAAAAAAAAAATCAGACTGGTCAGGGAGTCCATGCTGACCCGTGTCCACAGCCAAAAGGACCTACAATAGTGGTGTGAGCATCAGAACTGGACCACGGGACAATGGAAGAAGGTGGCCTGTCTGATCAATTTGCTCCTATCACATGGATGGGCCAGGTGCACCGCTTACAACATGGTATGGGAAGAAGTCAAGCTGGCAGAGGCAGTATGCTGCTTTGGGCAATGTTGTGCTGTAAAGCCTTGGGTTCTGCCATTCATGTGGTTGTTACTTTGAAATGTACCTCCTACCTAAACATTGCTGCTGACCACGTACACACTTTCATGTAAAACATAGCAGTGGCCTCCTTTAGCAGGATAATGCACCCTGCCATGTGGCAAGAATGGGTCAAGAGTGGTTTGAAGCACTCAAAGGATTTGACTTTGCCTCCAAATTCTGCACCTTCAGAGGTCTAGTGGTGCAAGTGCCTCAAGAGGTCAATGCTGTTTTGGTGGCAAAAAATGGGGACCTACATATTAGCCGATTAGTTTATACCCACTGAAGTGATTAGCCTCAAGTGTTAAACTGGTACAACCTACATAGGCACCTTTGTTTCATCTGTAGCCCTCACAGCCTTCTTAAACACATTACACAGCATTTCTGAGCTTCAGAGGTGACTGTTCAGCATAGAACAAGGAGCCAAGTATAATCTGAGAAAGGACAACCCCCTGCTACAGTACCATAGAGAAACATGAACAGTTGAGTCCTTCAGTCACCTGTGTGCTGAGGATGGGGCTGCCTCCCAGGGTTCCCTGGTGTCAACATAAACCAGCCTTCCTGAACCTAAGGCTGTGCAACCCTTGAAATGACTTTTTGGTCTCAAACAACCCCTGCTAATACTTAATCTACAGCTCATCATACATTAGTGTGATGGTCACTGGAAAGAATCCTTATATTTGTGGTCATTGGGACCAAAGCCCCCTTACAGATGATATTTAAAAAAGGTCATTGTCAGTGATTATCGAGAGAGGAAGAACTAATTGTACAAGGAACCCCTAGCTACCTCTGGAAGAACCTTAGGGTTCCATGGAACCCTGGTTGAGCAAGGTTGGCATAGACTGTCAGAATTGGCTCATGCAGATAAGAGGAATGACAGAAGACAAACTACTAGGTGCTTTGGCTCAAGGCAAGTACACTAAAAGGTGGGGTATACTTTGTAACCTTCTGAAATAAACACCTTAAGTAGTAGGTCCAAAGCACTCATTACCCATGCTTCTCCTGTAGGTCACTTCGTTATGCACTCCTGTGACCCATATTAAGTCAACAGCACACAAAAAGGCCAATTTTTGCTGATGCCACAGAGGCGCTCCAGGGATCCATGCAAATGCCTGGACCAGCAGCTGGCTCAGCACTCCAAGAGCCTGAGCCAGCTGCTTCCACACCCTTTGAGCACTGGAGGGGCAAAGCAGAGAGCCAGCAAATGACTAAACCAGTTGTTGCAACTGAAGCTTGAGAACTCAGTGATCAGCGCTCTTTGAACGCTCGGTTCTCGGTGTAGAGGACAGATGCATCATTGGATTGATTCTGCATCCACCTAGGCAAGTATGGATCATTTTTTTTCCTTCAAAACCTGCACTTATTTGAAGGCTAATTGACTATATATCTTTCACAGCATAAACTATATAGAGGCAATCACATGTTCCCCTCTGGGTATGCATTTTTCATTTGAAAACTAGGCAGAAATACTGAGCCATAGGTTATGAGATTCATAGTCAACAGGGTTATGCTTTTTTGTGATCTTTGGACAGGCTACTGCTTTGTTTAAAACTGAAATCTTGATCTATCCAATCACAATAGGTCAAAATTTCCTCATCAGTACTTGGTTCCAGCAACTTCTCATTTACCACCAATAAGTGGATGGTGGAGCGTTCATGAAAATCTGGATCCAACTTTTAGGCAGAAGCTCTGGTGAGCCTGGGTGCCCCCGGAAGGTGGAAATGTTCAGACCACAAAATAATTAGACATTATATGACAAGTTCAAAACAAAATGCAGGCCATTCATGGGTCAAACTCCGAATGAATTTTCTTTCGAAAATCAGAAAACTTGCGCATTGTGAGCTGATGGTGCTACTATTGATGTTGACATTTGGCCAAGCCTCTCTGGGAATTTTCTTGTGCTCATATGCATTTCTTTTACAATTATATTTCTCGCACAATTCTCCCATCATTTTTAGAAATAGATTAGAAAAATGGTTTGGTTTTTCAAAAAAAATTCCAACATGCCTGATCACTCAGATTCACCAATGCTGTAGCCCACCACAGATTTTTGAAATTTTTGGGGGGAATTCAACCCATGTATGGCTGGCTTTAGTCTAGTTTATTTCATGACAAGGTCAAAAAGCCAAAAACTTAAAACTCCCTGCCAGCATATAAGCACTGATGAAAGGGGGGAGGACCTCCCAAACATGTTTGCGCTCTTGAAGGAAAAAAATTTTTTTTAATATATATATATATATATATATATATATATATATATATATATATATATATATATATATATATATATATATATACACACACACACACACACACACACCTCTACAGCTTTGTGTCATGGTTTTATCTTGACCCTACCAGAAGAATGACTGATAACTGAACATCGAGGTAAGGGGGATTATGCCAACAATGTATGGACATTCACACAGAAGGCCTTATACACTTGCCCCAACCCCCTGCAATAACAAAGGCAGAAATACTAGGTTTTTTTTTATTTGGCTTTATTAGTTTCAATTGCAATACATGACAGCCATTTACTCTATCCCAGGTCTTTGTTTCAAGGCTTATTATTTTCCCTAAAGTGCAAGCATGGATTCAGAATTAGCACAAGCTTCCAGTCATGGCATGGGTAGAATGAGTGCAGTAGTCCACAATATCCCTCCCAAAAATTACCACTTGCGGCAGCCAGGGCAAAAAACAGATAACCACCAAAAATGAAAGCAGGCGATACACCTGCAACCATCGCCGCAACACATTTACTGCAAATTTAATGTCTTTGGCATTCTGTGTAGATCGAGTTACCATTAGGTGGTGGAGATTTTAACATTTTAAAAACAAAACGTTAGTTCCATAGCCATACGACCCCCATCCGTTATGAAAGACCTGACTGCAACACCAAAAAAAATAATGTTTAAGCCATTTTGGTTTTATGAGGGTATGCTTCTAGAAGTAGGTTCATTACCCCCACGGGTTAAAAAAAAGCCATCCCTAGGTCGCAATCCTTAGTTTGCAGCAAGATCTAGGCAGCTTTTAACCATTACAAGTCTCCTTGACTGGATGGTCTACAGGGAAGTGGGCAACGGGCAGAACCCCCAATGCTTGTCCATAAAGAAGCCACCAAGATTTTACCTCAACCAATTTAGCCACCTCCTGACCAGCTATCGTCATAGACTGCTGGTCAGGGCACCTGTCAAATCTCAAGGGTAGGTCTGTAGAGTGCATGCTTGAAGTCAGGTACATCAAAACCCCCCCCCCAAAAAAAAAAAAAATTTCACACCAAAAAATGGTAAAAACTCATCCCCACGAGCCTTCAATCTCTCCCAAATGCTGTACACAGCCTGAAACATGGGATATAAAGCATACACATTAGATCCATATAAAAATATCTGCGAAACCAGTAGTCACGCATTCCAACAGTTTCATGAGTATATATAATTTCACCTAGTCTAATGGGTTCAATCAGAATTACAGCCTCGATCATGAGAACAGGTACCAACCAGCTGCAGACTTTCCTCAACAGCTACAAGCCGCGGCTTCCAAAAAATCTGCTAAACATTCCGAAATGGGCTTCATGTTAGAGAGCCAACAAATCAAAAGATCCCTGAACCCTCCAAAAAAAACCAGCCAAAAAGGAATTGCAGCCCACCAATTAGGTAACCGGAGCACCAACCAAACCCTCCAAAAAGCAACCTGGAATCGCCAAACAAACCCGCCAAAAAAAAAGGAATCCGCCCGCCCTTTAAGCTTTTCATAGAACCAGATCGCCAAAAGTCGATTAGGTCGCCCTCTCTGCCCTGCCACAAAGCATGAGCTGAAGATTGAGACCCAACTGTCAGTCAATCTTCAAGAAGCGATTGAGCTTTTTGCATGTGAAAAATGTGACAAAAAAACAAAAACCAAACACTGACTAGGTGTCAACAGCTGTTAATACCTAGGATACATCTCAAAAGTCCTCAATTTATCAAAAATCAGATTACAGCTAAAATGTGCCTTTATTAGGTCTGTACACTTTGTGCATGCAAAAGAAAAATGCCGCTCTCCATTGGGGGGGGGGGGGGGGTCACACATTAAGACTTTAGCAAAACTCTAAGTTACTGCAGACGTGAAGAAAAAAAAAAAAAAAAGGAAGAAACTCATGGGCAGCGAAACCTCTACCGCAGAACGGCAATCTGTGCATGGCAAGACCACTCGCCCAACAGCAAGAGGAAAAATATATATAGATTTAAAACAAACTGCAACAGCCTGTACAAAGCTCAAACCAAAAATGGGATCACTACTAAGATGTGGATAGGAATCTAAAAAAAGAGAAAGACATTCAAGGTTGCATCTAGGAGGATTTCTAAAGAAAAGAAAAAAAAAAAAAAAAATAGTCTGTACATGGATGGATAAATAAATTAAAGTGTCAACAAAAAAAAATTAAAAGTGATGTTAATGGTCTTTTATTGGAAAAAACAAAAATAAAAACTAGCATTTACAACTTGGAATGGACATATTGAAGTTTTCTTTTTTATTATTTCTTGAACAGCCTTTTTTGTTGATCTTTTTTTGTGCTGTAGTCCTATATTGACATAGGAATCTTGTCGGCTCCAAGTCTGGTACAGACGTCTTAAGTTAGAGAGTCCAAAGATGCTCCCCGGCGGTGAACAATTCTTTTTTTTTTAAAAAAACCATGAATGGTACAACAGCCCCAACTCCCGTCTCAACTCTAGCGTAGCACAAACAAACGTTTTAAAACCCGGAAAACAGACATATCTTCCAATAAGGTTGGATCTTGAAGCACACTAGGTACAAAAGAACATTTCAACCAGAAAGGGAGGGGGGAGGGGAAAGGAGAGGGGAAGGAGAGGAGGGGGGGGGTAGATTCCTCAACACTTGCACCCTTCAACCATTTTGCTGCATACCATCCTGAGGTATAAACCAATTTTAAAGTAAGCCAGCTATGACAATTTTTTTTATACTACAAATTTCATTAACACGATCGGCCAAAGATGGCCGATTCGCTTTTGTTTTTGATTTTTTTTTTTTTTAAAGTTTTAAATACAAATCTGTGCTCAATTGTCAAGCTGCATGCATGTTAAAACTGGCCAGCCCAAACAGTGTAGTAATCATTTAGCAAATGGAACTTAAGGAGTCCTTTAAGTGCTTCCTTTGTTGTTGTTATAAGGTAGTACAAGTATTTATATACTGTGAAACTTTGATGTTTAAACTCATCTTTTTTTGGGGACAGGACCACCAACCATTACATGCAGAAATTTTTTTTTTTTTTTTTTTTTGTGGACAGAAGGTAATTTCTTGACATTCAGTTTTGCTATACAGAAACAGAATGAGTAAATGAACATTTTTGCAAGAGGTAAGTAAAGGATTCAGTTTGATTCTAGAAGGGAGATGGGGGGCAAGTCTTCATTTTGCAGTCATCATCTGTACGAATTCTAGAGAGAAAAAAGTCAAAGGTCATGGTGTTAATGATCATGTGAGATGACAGCCACCTAATCTACTGCATAAAACCCCCCCACCCCATACAGGCCCCCCCCCCCCCCAATACAGCCATGTCTGACACACATACTATAATTCCTGCAACATGAAGGTCACAGAATGAAAATGCTGATTTTTAAACCAGACACCATCACGGGTCCTGTCCCTCAGAAGTACATAAAGGGGATGGTTGACTAAAGACAACACTCTGAAAGTGCGTGCTCCAGAGCGGGGGGGGGGGGGGGGGTCGTCTTCAAACTGTGGCCCTCCCATTTGAGGAACTACAATTCCCATTGTGCCCAGTGCCATGTTTGAATCCGTTTTACAGTGCCTCATGGGACATGTAATCCCACAACAGCTAGAGGGCCATTGCAATTGGGTATTCTTTGCACGGTGAAGCTTCACAGCATGCAGAGAGAAGCTGTTGACATTTACCAAGCTCTGAAGCAATTGCCGATGCACACTTAGTCTAGTTGGCTTTAGTAAAATAAACCTCAAAAGTTGGCCAGCATGACCAATGATGATATCCTGCAAATCAATTACAACTCCCAACCCCTGCTCCAGGGGTTGGTGATGCAGGTCTCAGTACTACAGTTCTGTTTGCAATAGAAGACATTCCACAACTGCAGACACTTAAATATCTTAAAAAGTTAATTGATACGCCATATAAAAAAAAAAAAAAATAAATAAAAAAAACCCCACAGACATGGTTTTCTTAGGAGCCTGAGCATTGTACTCATGATCAGATCACAAGTGTAATGTCAGGCTCCTGCAGTCAGAGCTGGTACCTCCAACACAGGCAGACCGTTCATGAACTGCAGGGAGATCAATGAGTTACGAGAGCGCTCACCAGGACCTTCGTAGATCATTAAGAATTAAGTCGTCAGCTGCAATGGCAGACGGTAGCGGTAGTTGATTCACAGAACTCTGATGCTGCCATGTGGGCGAAGCCCTGCACAGCCAGGCTGTTTTAACCGACAGTGGGTGCAGGGAAAAAAAAAAAAAAAATCCCTTACCTGTGTGTCTTAATGGGGAAGGGGGGGGGGGGGGGCACAGGTCTGGGTGGCGGCAGGTGATTTGGTAACAGGTTATTACACCTCATCTTTTTACAGCCCATTCAGACTTCAGTGCCCAATATGCATTGCCCCCCAGCACACCTCTTTTGTAGCGCATTGCAAAAAAGGGGCATCCGAATGTTAGCAGATTCAATTTGCTACCTTTCCCAACGCATGTTTATGTTGGGCATTACTTTGCAGTGCATTTTTGCATGTTAAGGAGAAAAAAAAAAAAAAAAAAATGCATGCACTTTGCAATTACACAGAGGGGTTTATTTACTAAAGGCAAATCTACATTGCACTACAAGTGCAGTCGGTGTAGATCTGAGGGGAGACATGCAAGGAAAATAAAGCATTTTAGCTTGCATATGATTGGATGATAAAAATCAGCAGAGCTTCCCCATCAAATTTACAGCGACTACACTCTCAAGTGCATTTTTAGTGCAAGAGTGTATTTTCCTTTAGTAAACCATCCCCATTGTCTGCCATCATACTGTCTGCATATGTCAATAAAGAGGTAAACCGTAACTTCCCCATTCTGTACTGGGTAGACCTGTTATCTGCAGACTAAAGCTGATCAGCTACGTCAAAAAGTCTTGCCGAAGAGATCGCACCACAAAACATTTAACATTTTACTGGTCCGAAAGATGCTGGGGACTTGTAGCTTACACAACGCTGACTCCCAGCAGCTGAACCAAGCTGGGGAGTAAACTGGGAGAAAGGAAAGTATATTCTGCGGGGGGAAGAGACAAAGAAACTTAGCTCCTTGGTCGCTTTGCAGGGGGATGGTAACAAAAACTCAAACACCTGTGTGTGGGATCTGCACAGATCAAAAATATTGGTGCAATGGGGGTCTTGGAGGATAAAATGGTTCACCTCATGTGGGCCAGGTCAAGATATCCAGGATTTCAACTGTAGCAATCCTGCTGCACTCCACAGCCAGGTGTGAAGAACTGTGCTGCAGCCCAGAGTGCTGAACAAGGAAGACTAATCCAAGTTAGGAAGGCGTGCACCCCACATATGTCCTTCCTAAAACCGCTTGTATCAGCACCACCAGATGCCCCAATCAAAGCCATGTTTTAGCAAAGACATGTCAGGTGCGTTCCTTTCCCATCTTGGATGACAAGTTACTTGTGCCTTCACTGAATGCCTATTCCGATACCCCCGAGAGAGACGAAGGAAACGCTGGCCACTGGCACATGTCCTTACCTTCATAATTGACCTGTCCATCCCCATCTATGTCTGCTTCTCGGATCATTTCATCTACCTCTTCGTCTGTTAGTTTTTCTCCTAGATTAGTCATTACATGGCGGAGCTCAGCAGCACTGATGTAGCCATTACCATCCTGAAATTAAAAAGACCTGCGTCAGCATTGTGCATCATTAATCCTCCAATCACATGTGACAATACCCAAGTCCGCGCCCGTTACCTTGTCAAAGACTCTGAAGGCTTCACGGATTTCCTCCTCGCTGTCTGTGTCCTTCATTTTTCTTGCCATCATGGTCAGGAATTCAGGGAAATCGATTGTGCCATTGCCTGCAGAACAAGAGATCTCATTACAGAAGGGTCTTCACCACCACAAAACGCCCATTTCTCCATCGTGACCCGACAGCTCTACACAAAAACTTCTTCAGGTAGGTGAATTCATTGCATGTTTGTGGTCACAGTTTAAAGCAGATCCACCATCAATATTGGTCACCTTGTGTTCGATATTCAACAGGCACCTTTAAATGCAAAGCACACAAATCACCGTTACACATGGGCCGTGCTACCAGCTATAAGGTCCAAACCGGAGATGGATCAGGGGGTGTGCGCTCCTTCACGATGCCAAAATTGCAAACCACAAGTCGGCTCAACCAAATCCAAAATGAAATCTGGATGCTGGTCTTCAGTAGATCCATTGCATACAAGATAAAAAGGTCTCTAAAGCACACGTCACTTGCATGTTACCATCTCCTACCATCTGAACTCAACAAAAAAAAACGAACTATAGGAAAAACTACTTTTGGCTAGAATTAATTATAACCCATCAAATTTTTTGCCAGCTGTGTCCCATTGCAGAGATTTTTCTTCACTTCCTGTCCTATAGCCAAAACAGGAACCCCCTCTCCCTGAAAACTAGTGTCCCCATTTACTTTTTTGGGGACAACCCCAAAAAAAAAAAAAAAACAAACAAACTTGGGACTCTTCCTTTCAGTGATCGATGGTAACCAAGACAAAGCGTGAATCTCCAAGGGGAGGGGCACAGATGGCAATCAAAACCTGACAGACGTTCTAATTGGGGTGAATTTGATTTAAATCACTAGTAAAAAGAATCTATTTAAATCGATTTTTAAAGAGCAACTGTCATGTCCTGCAGCAGCTCCTCCTCCTGGCCTGCTGTTGACTGACAATCCCATTCACTTTAATGGCACAACAACATGCCATTAAAGTGTCAGCAGGAACAAGGTGAGGGACGTGGCGGCAGCAGGTGAGTGGATGCCCGCTAACAGGCGCTGCCATGATGGATCTGAAATGACAGGTGCTCTTTAAATGTAAGGACTCATTCTTGCTGGTAGTTAGAACTTTTAATATATGCAAACAAAATGAAGGTTTCCTGTTTAGAATAAGCTGTCAGGTTAGTAAAACAGCGATATCAGAACCGATTCACACAGTTTGTAGTGTACATAGATGTGCAAAACAATGGAACAAAAAGGAATATTCCTGAATTGTTTGATCTCATGGTTACTGTGAAATTGTGTGAATGCATCAAAGCAGTGCATGTTCTCAACTTGCAGAGCTTGGATTCATTGAATGAGTTTACCAAAAATGTAAATATTGCAGAATATACAGCCTCATGCTGCATAACTAAGCACCATTTCATGCTGAATAAACTCATTAATGGATCTTAAAATAGAAAACTTTAGATAAAAAAAAAAAAAAAAAAAAGTTAAAAATGATTTATATCCACCCTGGTTCTAATCCCCATCTTGTCATGGGAAATGCAGCACTAATGGGCAGTATTGTGGAGCAGTAGGCTGCCATCAGCCTTTGAGATACACACCGGGAACCTCCTGTCCTTCAAGCAAGGCTAGTTTAATGGGCATGTCAGATGTAATTTCACTGCTCACTTCATACTACAATTGGGGGGGGGGGGGTTGGGGTGATTGGGAGAGGTACTCTGGGCAAAAAAAAAAAAAAAAGTCTCCCTTTCATTTTTGGATTGAGTACGGGAGGGTTCTAACCCCTGTCAATTTTTTTTTCCACCATGTCCCATTGTGGTGATTTTCCTTTAATTCCTATCCCACAGCCAAACAGGAAATGCCTGCAGAGGAAGTTCCTTGGGGACCCCCCCCAGCTCACCAGACCTAATGTCCCCCATTGGAAGATTTCCCTTTTCTGGGGACAATCCAAAATTTCGGATTTTGAGAATGGTAAAAAAAAAAAAAAAAAAAAAAAAAAAAAACACCCCTGAGGGTGGAACTCAGCTTTTAAACAAACTTTTTTTTTTTTTTTAAATACTTTGTAATTATGTAATGTAAACCCCCCCGCCCCCCACACACACACACCACAGAATTACAAAGTATTAAAAAAATAATAAAATAAGTTCATTAAAAGCAGAGTTCCACCCTCACTGCTGGTTCACACAGGGGCGACTTGTCAGGCGACCTAGCCGCCTGACAAGTCACCTCCCGTTCTGTACAATGGAACCGTTCTAGTAGGAGTGACACAAGTCGCTCCGACTTAGAAAAAGGTTCCTGTACTACTTTGGGGGCGACTTGCATAGACTTCTATACAGAAGTCGTTTTGCAAGTCGCCGTGGAAGTCGCGTGCAGGTCGCCTCGTTGAGGCGACCTGCAAGTCTTGCCGCCTTTGTGTGAACCGGCGCTCAGGGTTTTTTTTTTTATTTTTAAGTCAGCAGCTACAAAACACTGTAGCTGCTGACTTAAGGACACTTACCTGTCCAGGGAGTCCATTGGATCGGGTGCAGCATAGTAACTAAGGAAAACCGGCAGCGGAACCTTCACAGCCGATTTCCTACTGCGCATGCACAAATTGTGCTTTCTGAATAAAAATATAGTTATCCAAAAATGAAGGGTGGTCTTTACTTTAAGACCAAGATGCAAAAGTGAGTGGAACTCTGCTTTAAGGCCCACCGTTTCACACTTGCGCGACTAAAAAGTCACAATTTTTGCCAGAACTTGATTTTTACCAAGACTCACAAAACAACCCACATAAACCATACCCACTTAAAAATAATTATAGGGAGGGGCAAGGAAATAAGGCCCAACCCCCCCCCCCCCCCCCATGTAAAATTGCTCTATCCATATCTATAGAGGAGCTTATTCTGACCCCTGAAATACATTTAGTATACACCAATTAATCTTGACTCTTGGTCGGATGCTCCTTCCATTTGCACAGGTTCTTCCTGGTAAAGCTACTAGAGTAGCTACTGGAGGGGCAGCCTCGTCTATGGTGAGACGCCTAGCCTGAGCCCTTCACATTTTTGTCCTCTGAATACTTTGTGTGAACTCATAGAAGCCCCCAGCAGCTCTTGGAGGCTCTGTTGGTGACAAGTAGATCACTTGAATGGGACTGGTTGCCGGTATCTACATCACACCCATTTCAATACCAGTGACACACTAGCATTTAGTTTACACTGCTGGATCGAATCACATCCCGGGTTCAAGGCACTATGGTGAGCACTCTTCTCTACATGGTGCACATCTAAGATCTCTATTCTAGTAGCTCAGCTTATTCCACATGGATGATCCATTACAAAAGTGACCATTTCCTTTTGTAATTGGCACAGAATTTGCTAATCCCAGTGAGGATCCCCCCACCACTAGAGACTAAGACCTCCCCCATACACACACCATCAGATTTTCTGCAGATTTTTTTTTTTTTTTTTTTTTTGTAAATCTGAAAACAAACACACAGGCAGTGCTGCAAGGCAAGGGGCTGACTGATTACATACAAATTGAAACTCTTAAGGTTTGACCTCATTATATGGTTTTGGTAAAACTGAAGACAAAAACCTGCAGAAAATCTAAGTGTGTATTGAGGGGGGTCTTAAGTTGGTCAGCACCCAAAGCAAACGGGCTCTGGAAAGACTGGCCTTCCTAGTCACTTTAACTGACTAAGGCAGGGGTCTCAAACTGGCAGCCCTCCAGCTGTTGCAAAACTACAAGTCCCATCATGCCTCTGCCTGTGGGAGTTGTGCTTGTAACTGTCAGCCTTGCAATGCCTCATGGGACTTGTAGCTTTACAACAGCTGGAGGGCCGCCAGTTTGAGACCCCTGGCCTAAGGGCTGCCCCACGTACTTTTACTGCGGCCCTTCAAGCTGGATTCACACCTATTGCATTTTTAGTGCTTTTTGCACTACAGAACGTGCTCCATAGGAAACCATGTTCAATGGGCTGTAGTGCAAATCTGCAACATGCAAAAAGCACCAAAAACTGCACAGGTGTGAATCCAGCCTTGAAATCACATCACCTGTACGTGGTGGTTTGCTTCTGGGACTAGGGCGCGCACCACCAGCTTCTCACGCTGCAATTGGACACAGCGGGAGCCAATCGGGGGGGGGGGGGGGGGGGGGATGATCTTGTGTTTCTGCCAGGCAGGAACACCGATCTGTCTCTCGCCCCCCCCAGTCAAAGCTTCCCACACAGTTAGCAAGCACTCACATTTAACCCTTTGATTGCCCCCAATAACCTTCTCTGCAGTGTTAATTTTGGCAGCAATTTCGTTTTAGTCTTAGGACTAAAATGGCATTTTAGTTTGTGCCATTTTAGTCTTCTGCAATTGTTTGTCATATTTAGTCGAATAAATCTCCAGTACATTTTAGTCGATTAAAACGCATTTTAGTCACCTAAAATCTAATGGGTGTAATTAAAATTGTAATGCATTACAATTACAAAACTCATACACTGCTGGAGTGAAAAACCTAATATGTTATTTATTATGGTACTGAGGTATGAACAGGCACTACAGACCAGTGTTCATTTTGAAGTCACATTTCAATTTAGTTTTAGTCTTGACTAAAATGTCATCTCAGTTTTAGTCATATTTTAGTCTACTAAAATAATATTCATTTAGTCGACTAAAATGTTTTAGTCGACGAAATTAACACGGCTTCTCTGCCAGTGTCATTAGTACAATGCCAAAAAGTGTCACTTAGTGTCCCGATTTTTCTGCCTGCAATGTCGCAGTCCTGCCACAAGTTACTGATCGCGCCATTCATAGTAAAAATAAAAAATTCCACAATACCTCCCCTAGTTTGTAGACGCTATGAAACCAAACATACGCTTATTGGGATTTTTTTTTTTTTTTTTTATAACCAAAAATATGTAGCTGAACACATGGGGTAAGAATCTAAAGAGTTTATTTAAGATAGATTTTCTTTATTCAGTATAAAAAATGGAGCTTTGTTATGTAGCATGAGGCTGTATATTCTGCAATTTACATTTTTGGTAAACTCATTCAATGAATCCAAGCTCTGCAAGCTGAGAACATGCACTGCAATTGATGCATTCACACACTATCACAGTAACCATGAGATAAAACTTCAGGAATATCCCTTTATTTTGCAAATCTATGTACACTGCAAACTGTACAATTGAAAAGAAATGCATCTGTACCAGGCTCTGAGGAGGAAGGGCAAGCAGTAAAAAAGAAAGTGAAACCCAAGCAGCTTATAAACAAGATTTAAAAAATACTTTTTTTTTTTTAGAGGGGGAACTTTGTGGACTCCAGTGTAAAAAGGAGAACTCTGATGTAAAGGGGGTTCCTGCTCACCAAACCTTCCACTTACAGAATCCACAGGGCACCTCCTTACATCTGAGTCCCTTACCACTCAGAGGCAGGAGAGAAGGGGGGGGGGGGGAATGGGGGAGACAACAGGACTGCAGTCAGACATTGGATGGTTAACACTAGGGATCAACTGAGTTTTTTTTGGTGCTGATATTTCGGCCACCTCTCAGGCTGATATTGTTTGGCAATATTCTGTAGTTCTGCTTTTTCTCTGTTATTGCTGTCACAAGGAACGTAAACATCCCTTGTGAAAGTAATAGGCAGTGACAGGTACTCTATGGAGGGAATTGGGGACCCCAAACACTTGAAAGTATTCAAAACTTGATCATTGTTTTAGAAAACTTTAAATTTTTAGAAACTGGCGCCTTTAAGATTCCAGTAATCCGGGAAGTGCGGTCATGACAACGCTTCCGGGTTACTAGATCCGAGACCCCAACGAAGTCTTCGTCCAGCCAGCAGATGGCGTGTGACAGGTGAGCCCAGGCGAGTGGCAGGGGGGGGGGGGTTGGGGTGAAGGTCCCCTCCCGCTACTTGTAATAACAGCCGAGCGGCTGCTGAGCCACGTCTGTTGTCCGGTTGACGTTACAATAAAGCCAACCGTCCGCTCTAAGGCATCACCCTGGTAAAACCCCTGGAAGCAATATCGGGTATGTTTGTGCCCAATACTTCAAAAAAAGTAAAGATCAGCAAATCCTTAATCAACACCTTTCATTCATGATGCATCTGCCAGTTGCTGAGCTTCAGACTTCCAGCCCACACGTCTTTCCTGAGGCAGCAGAACGCCAGGGATTCGAGTGATCAGATAGAGGGGTAGGGAGAGTTAGGAGCAGATCAAGCCCCCCCCCCCCCCCCATTCCCTTTCCAGTCTATGGGGGCCACGTGCACACCTACCCTATTTCCCCGAAAATAAGACCTAGCGCGATTGTCAGTGATGGCTGCAATATAAGTTCTACCCCCCAAATAAGGCCTACCCTGAAAATAAGACCTACAAAGGACTTTAAATAGGGCTTATTTGGGGGGTAGGGCTTATATTGCAGCCATCACCGACAATCACGCTAGGTCTTATTTTTGGGGAAACAGGCGATTGTGGTACTTTGTGAACCACAGTCCATTGAGAATATTGTGTCAGTTTCAGGTGGTCTGAAACCCGGACACGATCCAAAACCCAGACTGTCCGGATGAATCCTGGACAGGCGACAACCCTAGGTGGTTGGTGCCATTCAGTATTGCCTGGATGAAAAACTGAAGACCTGGCTCCCTATATGCATTAAATGCTTCATTTTAAATTTTGCCTGCCTTGTACTTTTATAGATAAACCGAATGATAAAAAAAACCTTTTGAAAAGAAACTGTTGGCCTGTAGTGGCCAATCACTGGTCACATGATCATACAGGAATGATGAACAAACCAGACATATGAGCTATGCACAGGTTTACTTCAAGGCAGGAAGGGCAAAGCAACAGGTCCCCCCCCCCCCCCCCAGTATACAAATTCCATTTGCTTGATGGCCAGGAGAAGAGAAATACCCGGAACATGCAACTCACTTCCTCAGCTTGGCTGTCAGGCAGCCACACAGTCAAGCCGTCAAATTGAGCAAATATCAGCCAATTCTTTATACCCAAAGCTATGATTTTCCCTGTCAGCGTCCTCCCACCAGACATCCTTCATTCTTAAAAAAAAAAAAAAAAAAAAAAAATCTGACAACTGTTGGCTGAACAGCAGTTGCAATCAGATGCAGCCCCTATTCAGGTATTCTGACAGATATCACAATAGTCCTGGTGCAAGATTCATCCGTCTGCTGTTAAGCACAAGGTTAGGGATAGAGACGGTAGCCTCTTGTTACATTTTAATAAGTGTGGGGGACAAAGCCCTTAACCTTCAATAAATCCACATGGGGTTTCCAGCCTTCAGAGCAAATCACTGATTGAGTGAATGTAAGGAGTGTGCAGCCGGGGGGAGAGGGGGGGAGCACAGCACTCATCCTGCAGACCTATACCCAACTCCGATCCAGGACCCCCAGCCGGACCCCAGCCGTGCCTCCGATATAAAACTCACCATCAGCGTCCACCTCATTGATCATGTCTTGCAACTCAGCTTCAGTTGGGTTCTGTCCCAGTGATCGCATGACTGTTCCAAGTTCTTTAGTGGTGATGGTGCCATCTCCATCTTTGTCAAATAAGGAGAAAGCCTCCTTGAATTCTGCAAAAAAAAAAAAACAAGATACAGAAATGTAACTTCAACAAGTACTCCAAATGTAAAACCGATTCAATTCATAGCAAGCTGTAATTAAGATTTGTGTTTTCAATAAAATTTTGCACAGAGCAACCCAAAGCCTCCTCTTCTGGGGACCCGTCAGTGCTCCTGGCTTCTGCGCCGACCCCCCCCCCCCCCCCCCGGTGCCCCCATAGCAAGCTACTAGCTATGGGGGCTAGTGTGTGCTTAACCCCCACAGCCCCACCCACTGGCCAACAGCAGGAGCCAGTGGGTGGAAGCAATGAGAAGCAAGACAGCCATGGCCCTCCCGCACATCCCTGCAGCAGGCTCAGGTGCTCTATGAATTTAGGAGGAGGGGAGCTGCATGCAGAATGTTTACCCTACTACATAAAATGCAGTAAGGGAGTGGTCCCCAAACTTTTTGGTAGCAGGGACTGGTTTCATTGCAGCCAATTTTCACAGGGGATTGGGATATTCAGTCTGTCCTCAACCGCCCCCCCCCCCCCTTTTTAGATCAGTGTCCCCAGTTCCTCTTACATCACAGCACTGATGTACGGACTGCACCTGTTACAGAGCAGTCCCCTTTACAGAGAAAACACAAGCATGTCCGTACAGTAGCTACCACTGTTTGTGACAGCCTTGTGCACCCCCCCACAACAGGCCATGGTCCAGTCCACAGCCCGGGGGTTGGGGACCCCTGCACTAAGGTATAAAACCTTCTGCCTTTACAGCCAATTGAAGGCTCAGTCTTCTATAATATGTCAAAAGAGACAAGTTGGGGAACTCTCAGGGGAAAGTCACACATTTCGGAAGCGTGCATTTCTCAGGCACCTTTCCTCTTGTCATGTACCTACATTACACCTTTCAGGGAACACCTGCACACAGTATATGGATGATGTTTTATAGACCTCCGTCATGTCTGTACGGCAGACTTTTGGTAAAGCCGATGCAAAAAAGTGGAGACTTGCAGGACTTCAAAACACACTGAAGTGAAGACAGATAGTGCCATTCAATGCAACTGCCCCCTACCAGCTTCTCATGCAGCTTATACCCGGAGCTGACCTTTTAAGTGGCAGCAAAATCAGCTTTCACTTGAACCTACAGGTAAGGCTTACCTGTAAATACAGTAAATATCTCCTAAACATGCACTGCTAGAAGACTGACATTTGTGTCAGCCGGTGACATCACAGCTCATGTGCCCTGCGCCATCAATGGAGTGCACACTCATGTGCCGTCCATTCAGAACGCTGTGCGAGGATCATAACGTCATTGCGGCCCAGCCATTCAAGCAACTGGAGAGTGCAAACCCGGAAGGAAGATAGAATGAAGATGGAAGCTGTCTGTGGCGACAGCGTGCTGCTGGAGGGATACTCTTTAAAGGCAAGTGTCATAATGTGCTAGTATGCACTGCATAATCTGGTAACGGCACACTAGCTGAAGCAATGGCACGAACGTGCCGTCGCTTCAGTGCACATGTGCCGATCATGTTGGTACATGCTGATACAGGGGATATCTCCTAAACCAGGGATATGCAATTAGCGGACCTCCAGCTGTTGCAAAACTACAAGTTCCATCATGCCTCTGGGTGTCATGCTTGTGGCTGTCAGTCTTGCTATGGCCTCATGGGACTTGTAGTTCTGCAACAGCTGGGAGGTCTGCCAATTGCATATCCCTGTCCTAAACCATGCAGGTTTAGGAGATATCTGAGGTTGTTACAGTCAAGCCTTATTATAGGCTTACCTGTAGAGCTGCACGATTCTGGCTAAAATGAGAATTGCAATTTTTTGCTTAGAAGATAAATCACGATTCTCGCTGCGTAACATCTTTCACATTAAAGCAAAAAAATAAAAATATGAGCTAAGTTTACTGCTTTTTTTTATTCATTGAAGTGTATTTTTTCACAATTGCGCTTGAAAGACCGCTGGGCAAATACAGTGTGACAAAATATTGCAGAAATGACATTTTATTCCCTAGGGTCTCTGCTAAAATATATATAATGTTTGGGGGTTCCAAGTTGGGGTTTAGCAGAGGCCCTAGGTCGGGGGGGGGGGGGTCTCAAACTGGCAGCCCTCCAGCTGTTGTGAAACTACAAGTCCCATCATGCCTCTGCCTGTGGGAGTTGTGCTTGTAACTGTCAGCCCTGCAATGCCTCATGGGACTTGTAGTTTTTCAACAGCTGGAGGGCCGCCAGTTTGAGACCCTTACCCAAGAGAATAAAATGGCAGTTACAATTTTTTTACGTCACACGGTTTTTGTGTAGAGGTTTGCAAACAAGTTTTGGGAAAAAGGACATGGGGGGGGGGGATGGAACAATCTTTTGTAAAACAGTTTTAAAGAGTAAGATACCCAACATGTCATGATTTAAAGTCGCGCACGCTTGTGGAATGGTGCCAAACTACAGTACCTAAAAATCTTAAGTGACATTTTAAAAATTTCTACAGGTTACGTGTTGGAGTTACAGGAGGTCTAGTGCTAGAATTATTGCTCTCGCTCTGACAATCACAGCAATACCTCACAGGTTTTGCCAACACCCCCTACATATGTGTTCACTACATGCAAGCACATGGAAACTTTGAACACACACACACACACCTTTTCATAACCTATTGTCATTGTAAGAAATGTAAACATTCCTTGTGATAATACAGAATGACATCACAGAAGCAAAAAGGTGTGAAGGAAATCTGTTATTAAAAGGAACTATTGGAAGATTTCCCAACTATTCCTGTTCTGGTGACAATTTGAAGTCTCACTTCCTGTGACAAGTCACTAGACCAGGAGCTGAATTTCCTCAGGAGACAGAAATAAAACCCAACAGGGGTTCCAACTCTTCCCCAATCTACCTACAACGAGAGCGCTTAAAGTGTTACTAAACCCAGGAGCCTGCACTCACTAGATCTGCTCTCCCCAGGAGCCTGCACTCACTAGATCTGCTCTCCCCAGGAGCCTGCACTCACTAGATCTGCTCTCCCCAGGAGCCTGCACTCACTAGATCTGCTCTCCCCAGGAGCCTGCACTCACTAGATCTGCTCTCCCCAGGAGCCTGCACTCACTAGATCTGCTCTCCCCAGGAGCCTGCACTCACTAGATCTGCTCTCCCCAGGAGCCTGCACTCACTAGATCTGCTCTCCCCAGGAGCCTGCACTCACTAGATCTGCTCTCCCCAGGAGCCTGCACTCACTAGATCTGCTCTCCCCAGGAGCCTGCACTCACTAGATCTGCTCTCCCCAGGAGCCTGCACTCACTAGATCTGCTCTCCCCAGGAGCCTGCACTCACTAGATCTGCTCTCCCCAGGAGCCTGCACTCACTAGATCTGCTCTCCCCAGGAGCCTGCACTCACTAGATCTGCTCTCCCCAGGAGCCTGCACTCACTAGATCTGCTCTCCCCAGGAGCCTGCACTCACTAGATCTGCTCTCCCCAGGAGCCTGCACTCACTAGATCTGCTCTCCCCAGGAGCCTGCACTCACTAGATCTGCTCTCCCCAGGAGCCTGCACTCACTAGATCTGCTCTCCCCAGGAGCCTGCACTCACTAGATCTGCTCTCCCCAGGAGCCTGCACTCACTAGATCTGCTCTCCCCAGGAGCCTGCACTCACTAGATCTGCTCTCCCCAGGAGCCTGCACTCACTAGATCTGCTCTCCCCAGGAGCCTGCACTCACTAGATCTGCTCTCCCCAGGAGCCTGCACTCACTAGATCTGCTCTCCCCAGGAGCCTGCACTCACTAGATCTGCTCTCCCCAGGAGCCTGCACTCACTAGATCTGCTCTCCCCAGGAGCCTGCACTCACTAGATCTGCTCTCCCCAGGAGCCTGCACTCACTAGATCTGCTCTCCCCAGGAGCCTGCACTCACTAGATCTGCTCTCCCCAGGAGCCTGCACTCACTAGATCTGCTCTCCCCAGGAGCCTGCACTCACTAGATCTGCTCTCCCCAGGAGCCTGCACTCACTAGATCTGCTCTCCCCAGGAGCCTGCACTCACTAGATCTGCTCTCCCCAGGAGCCTGCACTCACTAGATCTGCTCTCCCCAGGAGCCTGCACTCACTAGATCTGCTCTCCCCAGGAGCCTGCACTCACTAGATCTGCTCTCCCCAGGAGCCTGCACTCACTAGATCTGCTCTCCCCAGGAGCCTGCACTCACTAGATCTGCTCTCCCCAGGAGCCTGCACTCACTAGATCTGCTCTCCCCAGGAGCCTGCACTCACTAGATCTGCTCTCCCCAGGAGCCTGCACTCACTAGATCTGCTCTCCCCAGGAGCCTGCACTCACTAGATCTGGTCTCCCCAGGAGCCTGCACTCACTAGATCTGCTCTCCCCAGGAGCCTGCATTCACTAGATCTGCTCTCCCCAGGAGCCTGCATTCACTAGATCTGCTCTCCCCAGGAGCCTGCATTCACTAGATCTGCTCTCCCCAGGAGCCTGCATTCACTAGATCTGCTCTAACAGTACACAACATGGAAATGCAATTTTAGTAAATCTAAACTGCTAAATACCTTTTCTCAGCAGTATATAGCAGCCTTGTGACTATCAGTGTGTCTGGTTAAAGCTTGTAGGAGTTTTCCTTCTCTTGACTGTCCCATGAAGCTGCAGGACCCCTGACCCTCTGTCTGGACAGTGCTAATTGGCCTTATGCTGATCACATGCACCTTCCCCAAGAAAAAAACCCTCTGCACATGCTCAGTTTGGTGTATATTGCTAGAGTGCCCCCCCCTCAAGGTTCTGTACTTTCAGATGGATTGGGGATAGTGGAAGGGGAGGATCAGAGAAGACAGGACCCAACAGCCTTTACACAATGCAGAGGATTAACCCCTTAAGAGTTACTAAACCCACAACAGTAAAATTGGTCTGTATATGCAGTAAAGCATGCTGGTTATACTTGCTGGGGATCCTAAGAACACCACAGAAATGTGCAATTCCCACCCATCTGTTTTTAATTAAAAAAAATAAATAAAATTAAGTGCTTTTAAACTTAGCAAATAACCCACCATGCCCATGTGTGGAAGCACAGACTTGCTTAATGCCATTGTGTGTATTTTGCCAACGTTCCATAAATGAAACCCTGTATAAAAGCTACAAACAGAGCCCCAACTCAAAAAAAAGAAATATTTTGCTAACAGATGAGCATAATACTGACTAACCAGATAAAGCCTTGTGGGTAAAGTCCTATTTCACAAGACAGAAGCAGCGAGCCTTTCCTTACCGTGGGAAAGTTTCTCAGCTGCAGAACGAAAACAAAAAAATTTCCCCTAAAAAGTTAAAGCTCCAAGTTTCTAGGAAAGTTGCTACAGTTCCTGCAGTATATGCCCCATGCTGAGATCACAAATTAAAGAGGTTGTAAACCCTTGAGAAACAACAAAAAAAAATAAAAATAAAAAAACCCCCCCACACAAACCTACGTCAGGCTTCCCAGCCGAAGAAACTGCGGTGTTTACTACATCTGCTGAGATCGGACATGACGTAATGTCACACCCGGCTTCCAGGAGTCCGATGACCGGGGACCATCTTGTCCTCAATCATATCTTTGGTAAACGACCGCCACCAGCAGATTCCTTCTCATCGATCAAAGCACCGGGGGGGGGGGGGGGGGGCCTAGACAGATGCTTAATTGTCCTTACTATGCAGGGAATCACCTATGACATTCAGTGGTATGGAAGCGATTACTTATTTAATCCGAGGTACTATTTTTTACCCCTTATATCCACTGCCAAAGCATTTTACTGCTAACACCATTGTTCTGATTTCTTTTAGAACTTAAGTTGTTTTCAGTTTTAGGACGACATTTTTTGTATAATTAATGCATATATGACAGTGATCTCAGCAGCCATTGTAGAGGATCACTGCCATAGCAGTATGATGTCACTATAGTAACACTGCATTTGCTCTGGTGATGGATGCAATTTTTACCATAATGACCGTGCACTACTCTAGGGAAGCGATTGGGATTTCCCCCCCCCACCATGCTTGCTTATACAGCCAATCATTTGACAGTCCTCAGCCACTGAGAACTAATGTGATTGGCTACAGCCATCACATGGTACAGTAATGCGGTGCTCGGCCCTGTACCATGTGACCAATCTCAGATCACAGTAGTCAATGGCTGTATGAATGAAAGCCATGTGACTGCAGTGATTGGTCACAGTGATCACATGGCACCAGGGCAGAGCAGTTCTGGGAGGACGTATGGGTATGTCCTCCCAGAACGACGCTCGCCCCCCTCCAAGCTGTATATGTACAGTGGCTGGGCAGGAAGTGGTTAATCTGAATTGAATACAGCGATGAGCTCGTCAGCCCACTCACTGCTGGCACCAAGCACAGGGATGCACAATTCCTATTGCCAAACTCCTGGGACATGTAGTTCTAGTAGCTGGGCAGGTAGTATTTCTTCCACACATCCCACCCCCCAACATAGCCAGTGCTCCTTCTTACTGACCCCAGAAGTGATGTGGTGTAGGAACATCGCTTCCAGGTCCCTGGCCATTAAGGCCAGTGTTCTATCAAAATAGCCAACTCATCAAATCATGATTAACATCACGTCCGGTGGCGTGGTGTTAACACAGCACTCGGAGGTAAAAGGAAAAAATATAACACCGCCATGTTTGTATATCTAAAAACTCTGATTCCCTGTCCTGTTGGTAATCTTAGGACCAGCTGATCTTCCTCTATAGGCCACCATGTTATAAGAATCCAGTGAGCGGCTGCCGTTTACCCAATTTTACCGATAGGGAGGGGGGGGGGGGGGGGGTTGGGGGGTGCGATTCGGATTCTTCAGCCTTTTGGTAAAGTTGGGTAAACAGCAGCCGCTCACTGGAATTTCATTATAAACACAGCGGCCTGTCGGCAAAGACCCTTTCATAGAATTATAGAGGAAGATCAGCTGGTCCTGAGTGTACCAATATGGCAGGGTTCAATAATTTTCCTCAACCTCCAACGATCTGCACAGTGTTGACATTATGCCAGCTGATCATGACTCTGCCACACAGGAAGTGATGTAATTGGAGACAAGTTATTTTTGCATAACACCGGGAAAAAAAAAAAAAGTATGCAGTGCAATACATTCAGTGGAGCCCAGGGGATACATCCAGGGTCTCAGAACATTTATTTATTTTTTTGGAGTGGTTTGTGCTTTGGAGGATAGAATATATATATATATATATATATATATATATATATATATATATATATATATATATATATATATATATATATATATATATATATATATATATATATATTCTATCCTCCAAAGCACAAACCACTCAAAAAAAAAATTGAACCGCCCCCATATATATATACATACATGTCCAAATGTAAAAGCATGCATTGGGGCACCCACGCCTGAAAAACGGTGATTGCAATACACGTTGCACAACACCGCACACGCCAGAATGAGAGCAACAATTCTACCACCAGACCTCCTTCGTAATGCTAAAAATTTTATAGGGAGCGTTTTTAAAAGCACTGCCTACAGAAAATATTGGGTACTAAAGTCATTTCACAGGCACATGGAAATTTAAGGTTCGGCATAAAACCTCATCTTCTATTTCAGTGGTTTTCAACCCTGTCCCCCAAGTATCCCCAAACAGGCCATGTTTGCAGGTTTTCCTTCATCTTGCACAGGTGCCTTAAAATCAGTCAATGGCTTGGTATTTTGGAAAGCCATTTTAGCTAAGAAATTCCCAAAAACTTGGCCTGTTGGGGGTACTTGACGGGGTTGAGAACCACTTTCTTTTTTTGTTGTAAAAAAAAAAAAAAAAAAAAACTGAGACCAGTACCATTTTATTGTCTGGAGCAGTGGTTGCCAAAACTGCAGCCCAGGGGTTGGATGCGCCCCTTTGTTTGCCTTCATCTGGCCCTTGGGGCACTTTTCCCTCCCACCGACGCAAGACCAAGGTCTACCCCCAATGGCCACAGTGCAGCCCCCCTAAATTCTGATGGACCTTAAAATAAACCCTTTGTTTAGAATGTTTGGAGACCTCTGATCTAAGGCGTCATAGGGCTACAACGATTTTCAGAATGGATTAGCTGGCCGATTGTTTCGGTTAACTGGATCACAAACCCCCCCCCCCACCTTCTGCCTTAAAAATCACTTCCTTCTCCTGCCCAGGACTACATGTCCCATGATGCATTGCTCCTCACATTCACAAGCTCTTTGGCACTTACTGACATGTATGGAGGGTGTACTGAGCTGCATGTGTGCTGTGCTGTATTTTCTGACATGTAAATAATGCATTCTGTATGTATGCCAGTGATTAAAAGAGTTGACGACCATTTTCATAATCGATTAGTTTTAGCACTCTACAAGAAGGTTTTGTGGTTGGAAAAAGGGTTGTCAGTTAAAAACCCGGCTCACACAACAAAAAACACTCCAGATCCGTTCCAGATGCATTTTTATATGAGAGTTTAGGGCCGGTTCACACTGCTGCAGTGCAAATTTAGCGTGATTTTGATCCGATTGCGTTGCAAATTCTTGATGTGTTCTTGCGATTCTACTGCAAATTTTGCAGTCTATGGAGCCGAATTCACATACGGATCAAACTCGGACAGGACCATTTTTTTTTTTTTTTTTTTTTTTTACGCAGCTTAGATTCGCAACACATTGATGTGAACGGCACTCATGGAAGACTAGGTTATTAAAATGGACTTGCGAATTTGAGCGATCGCAACGGCTCAAATTCACAATAGAATTTGCAGCAGTGTGAACCGGCCCTAAAGGTGCGTTCATGCGTTTCCAGATTCTTTTTCTCACTATACTAGGGTGCAGAGTGTTTGATAAGTCCAGGAAAGATGCAGCATATTCTACTTTTCCCCTGGAACTGGAAAGCCCTGGTGTGAACTATGCCATAGGAAGCCATACACTGTATATACGTGAGAAGCAGAGGCACCCAATTTTACCACAAAAACTGGGAAAACGTATTGACTCGAGTATAAGCCTAGGGTGAGAAATGCGCAGCTACTGCAAGTGGAAAAGGGGGTCAACAATACCCATTTGCAGCCTCACTGTGCCCATTTGCAGCCTCACTGTGCCCATTTGCAGCCATAGGTCCCCCGAACTTCAAACTCTGTAGTTAAGGGTTCCTAGATGCCCCCCTAGCTGCAGCCAAAGTTTGGGATCTCTGGACCCAAAGTGTCCTGAAAGGACATTGCTGCAGATGGACATAGTTGACCGACTTTGGGGCCCCGTATCTCGGGACCACTTGGTATTAGGAACCCCAAATTTGGTGTGCAAACCCAGTGGCACTAGCACTACAACATAACCAAAGCTGTGGTTCCTAGATCTAAGTGGCCCTGAGATACAGGGCCCCAAAGTCTGTCCGGAAAATGTCAAGCCCTTTTCTGCAGCAGAGAAGGGCATTTTCCAAACAGAATTTGGGGCCCCATATCTCAGGGCCACTTGGTGCTAGGAACCTCATATTTGAATATATTGTAGTGTTCCACTGGGTTTGCACACCAAATTTGGGGTTCCTAGCACCAAGTGGCCCCGAGTTACGAGGCCCCAAAGTCGGTTCAGAAAATGTCATTCTCTGCTGCAGAAAAGTGCTTGACTCGAGTATAAGCCGAGGGGGGCATTTTCAGCACAAAAAAAAAAGCTGATATTTGAGTATATAAGATAATCTACTTTCCATGCTTTTTTTTCTGCATCAAAAACAGATGAACACCAGACTGGACTGCATCATGTGCTGTGAACTGGCCCCTCAAAGTAAATTGATTAAGCCTCGATTTACCAGATCAGTCCTCAGATCCATAGAACTCGATGCACAGAGCAGGCAAATACCTCCAACGTTCGGCCAGCAAACGCCTTGTCCAGGGAGAGAATTTGCTTAGTAAACAGGTTTAGTCACTGCATGCCACAAATAGCCTGAAACCACACCAAGTACCCAGCAAACACGGGGAAGGAGAATTACTCACCAGCAATCTGCTCCTCAGTAAGTTGGTCTGCCTAAAAGGGAAAAAAAAAAAAAAAAAAAAAAATTAATCAAAACCACATTGGATGAACAAGTGTGTTTAAGTTTAATAGTATTTGGCACCAAGGACACAATGCAGACATTTCAGGCGATTAGTGCGTGTTGGCTCTCATACAAGGCCGTGTACACACCCAGCCTTTCCTAGAGTACAGGGCGGGGCAGCGACACCTCGTTGACAACCATGACACACAGACACGTTTATGAACAAGGTTCACCGGTCGGGATCTGGACTTTGCCTCTGGCAGGCGTTGTTCATTATCCTTCATATAGGCTGTAATCTCCCCCACCCCCCCCCACCACCACACTAATCAGGACCTCTGATCAATAGATGGGACATTCCCAATCCTTATTACAGCCATAAATTCTCTTCAAAGCACAAGAGGAATTAGCGTGGTTGCAAGAAGCCATAGAACTAAAACAAACGCATGGAGGAAAACATTGCCCCTCCCACATTGCAGGTTTGACGATTAATCTTACATGGGGGGGGGCCTTTACACCCCGTTCACACTGAATGCAGCTTCGCAAGATCTATACTTCAGCACGATTTAGAAGACGCCGGTCAGTGCAAATTCATGCGCAGCTTGCCAACATCTATGTGACTTCATGCTCAGATAGCTATGCAAGTCACCAAAAATAGTTCAGAAACCCTTTTCAAAATCAGTGCAAGTCAGAGTCACACCGATTTAAACGGTTCCAAAGGGACAAATATGGTGCGACTTATGTCGGATCTCAAATCAAATGGGTGCAAATTGGGGGAGGGATTTACACTGGGGGCGGTTCAGGCGCTCTAGCAATAGCCTCTGCGCCTGAAAACCGCCTCCCATTCATTTCAGTGCGACTTTTCACGTTAAGGCGGTGCGCTTGCAGCACGTTCCGAAAAAGTCCTGCAAGCAGCATCTTTGGGGCGCGTTGGGAATGCTGTATTTAGCGTTCCCAAAAACGCCCCGCCCATTGGAATGAATGGGCAGCGCTTTCAAAGCGCCGCAGAAAAGAGAGTTCTTTTTTTGGGGTTAAAAGCAACCCCGCTAGCGCTCAAAAAGCGGTGCAAAAGCGACACTAAAGGTCTAAGGCTACTTTCACACATGGGAGGGTGGCTTGGCCCCACCCTCTTCATTGGCTGTGATTGACAGTAGCAGGAGCCAATAGCCGTCTCAGCCAATGAGGCAGAGACCCAGGAAAGCCACTGCTCTATTGCACATTGCTGGATCGAGATGGGGCTCAGGCAACTAATGGCGTTGACACATGTGTCAATAGTTTAAGGCGACTAAAACTGATCAAAAATAAAATTAGTTGCCATTACGTCTGATCTGGAATCCATTGTGGGATTGTCAACTGTGCAATACAACTGCCAGAGAACCCATTATTAGATTAATTGGTCAGTTTTAAAATCAAATCATTTACAGGATTAATAAAAGATAAAACATTATAATTACTGCATGCATAATATTTTAATAGCTTGATTCAGATTGCTTGATCCTTGACCTCGACTAACCCAAGAACCTTTGTTCATGGCCATCATAAGGAAGAACGATCCATATCAGCTCTGGAAGGATTAGCTACATCAGCAACTGCAGATTATGCCACCAGAACAGAACAATGTAACAATACAGCACTGTGTACAGTCCTTAGGTTACTGGACTGAAAATACAACCGCTCAAAAGCAAGGATGTGCCTGAAGTCAGCTGGACCACCATTCATCCTCTATGTATGACCCAAGTCAGTAGGACCATCCTCCATCCCATATGTATGACCCTAAAAACACCACACTGCAGTGTGTTCGATGAGCCCAAAGTCAGCTGGACCACCATTCATCCCATATCCATGAGCCCAAAGTCAGCTGGACCACCATTCATCCCATATCCATGAGCCCAAAGTCAGCTGGACCACCATTCATCCCATATCCATGAGCCCAAAGTCAGCTGGACCACCATTCATCCCATATCCATGAGCCCAAAGTCAGCTGGACCACCATTCATCCCATATCCATGAGCCCAAAGTCAGCTGGACCACCATTCACCCCATAGCCATGAGCCCAAAGTCAGCTGGACCACCATTCACCCCATAGCCATGAGCCCAAAGTCAGCTGGACCACCATTCACCCCATAGCCATGAGCCCAAAGTCAGCTGGACCACCATTTATCCCATATCTGAGCCCAAAGTCAACAGGACCATCATCCACCCCTTATGAGCCCAAAGTCGGTGGGTCCACCAATCATCCCATATCACACCAGAGTCAGCAGGACCACCAATCATCCCTTATCTGTGAGCCCAAAGCCCACAGGACCACTGTCCAGCACATATTTTTGAACGTAATCACCGGTATTATTGTCCACCCCCCAAACAAGCCCAAAGACCATCCTATATCTGAGCCCAAAAGTCAGCGGGACCACCATTCACCCTATATGTATGACCCAAGTCAGTGGGACCACTGTCCATTCCATGTACGATCCCAACAGCCAAGACCATCGTCCGATATGTATGACCCCCCCCCCCCCAAAAAAAACCCACTGCAGTGTGTTCTATGAGCCCAAAATCAGCTGGACCACCAAAAGTCCCTTAGCCAAGATCCCAAAATCAGCTGGACCACCAATCATCCCGTAGCTATGACCCAAAAGTCTACAGGATCACTGTCCATCACATCTCTATGAACCTAGTCACTAGAACCATTGTCCACAGGACACCAATCATTCCATATCTTTGAGCCCCAAGTCAGCGGGTCCACCATTCATCCCATATGATGGACCCAAGTCAGTAGCACCACTGTCCATTCCACGCATGACCCCGACAGTCATCAGGACCATCATCCATCCCATATGCAACCAAAAAAAACACCACACTGCAGTGTGTTCTATGAACCCATCAGAGGGACCACTAACCACCCCATATCTAGGTGTTGCAACAATGCAGTGGTGCAACATAGTTTAAATATTTGAGGAATAGCTCATTTGATTGCTTGTACCTTGACTGATCCTAGATTTCTAGTGCATAGTCCATTCTTCCCTATGATGGCCAGAGCAACCGCCCAACATGAACCAAAATAGCATGACATGTGTATGCTTGTTGGCCAATCGGACTCTTCAATTTACATGCAGCATCATGAGCTGTAGAAGCATTGCTTGAACCTAGATTGATCATTAAAAAAAAAAAAAAAAAAAAAAAAAGAGAGAATGGACTACACCAGAAGCTACCCAACATGCCACCAGAACAGCATAATGCTTCAAAGCACCGAGTGTGGTGGTCCACCATCAGAGCTCTTCAGTTGAGCCAAGACAGCACGAGCCACACAGAGGGAACAAGCAGGCACTCTGTATCTGGGATTCCCTTCCACCTGTAGCCATGTCACATTAAGCCTCTCTAGCACAAGCTTAAAATAACCCGGCCGGGTCGCAGCTGGGAACACTCGAGCCGGAAATGTTCCAGCTAAAGGAGATTAACATTTGATTCCTGAAATGTTAGAGGTGATTTAAGACCTCTGCACATTAGAGCGAGCCAGTTCACCTGCTGCGGCAGGGATTGAAATAAAGCATGTCAACAACCGGCGACCACAGAAGGAGTGAAAAGGAAGTCACCAAGGTGGCCACAGATGTACAAAAAACACAGCAATTTCCTCATCTGTGGTCAGAGAGGACCTGAAATCAAGCAGATGCCAATCTATAGCCATCCAAACACAGCAAACTATGGTCTGTAGCTGTCAGAGAAGATCTTTATACCTTTTGGCAAAGACACCAGGACTTAAATAATGCAATTCACCTGCCTGCAGCTATACAGCGGCCATGTATGGTAACTGTTACTGACAAACATCTTTTACAATGCGACCCAGAAAACACAGCCATATATGTGCAGCTAGAAACCAAAGTCAGATTGCCAACGGCTTTCACAATCCTATCAGGCAACCATGCAAGCACGCTTTTATAGCAAAGATCAGAGCTTCAAGTCTAGATACTTCAGCAATGATGAACCAAGAGTCAGCAGGACCACCATACCCCCCCATATCTAGGTGACCAAAGTCAGCAGGACCACAATCCCCACTCGTAGCTAGGTGCCAGTCAGCAGGATCATCTCCCTCATATCTAGGTGCCCAAAGTCAGCAGGACCACAATCCCCACTCGTAGCTAGGTGCCCAGTCAGCAGGCTCATCTCCATATCTAGGTGCCCAAGTCAGGACCACCATTCACCCCATAGCTAGGTGCCCAGTCAGCAGGACCACCATTTCCCCCTCCCCCCATATCTAGGTGCCAGAGTTCAGCAGGACCACTGTCAACTGCATATTTATAGAACCCAAAGCCAGTGAAACCATTGTGCACCCAATATCTATAAGCCCAAAGTCTGTAGTACACCAGTCACCCCATACCCGAGCCCAAAGCCTGCTGACAACCATGCATCCCATATGTCCCAAGTCTGTGGGACCACTGACCCACCCCTATGAGGAGCCCCAACAGTCATCAGGACCACCATTCATCCCATATGCATGACCACGACCACTGTCAAGTCACATTTATGAACCCAGTCAGTGGAACTACTGTCCATCGCAAGCCCAGAGTCTGTAGGACACCAACCATCCCATATCTATGAGCCCAAAGTCAGCAGACCACAATTCCATCCATTATGTATTGATACTGACTCACATATCCGATTTTAACTTGTCACTTTAGTGTGGGATTGTTTGGTATTGTCATCTTATATATGTATGACCGAGTCAGTGGGACCACTGTCCATCCCTATGTAGGACCCCAACAGTCATCAGGACCAGCATCCATCCCAAAAGGTCTACAAAGTCAGCAGGATCACTGTATCCCATACCCTAGCAACACCATTCTGCAATTCTGTGCAACCTCAGGACTAATGCAAGCTACGCACACCAAGACTCATACGCCTTCTATCCCCGATTTTGAAGATCTGTATGAGCACGAGGTACATAATGGAAACAATCTGCAACAAACTTGGTCATTTTATATATTACACTCCCAACTCCAGCTGTCCGATATATACAATTTTTCATGACTGTCAGCAACCACAAGACCTGTGCAACTGAGACATCAGGCCAGTCTTTATTAAAGCATTTTAGCTAATGCAACAACCATGAGACACGCCTTTGACAATGGAAATTGTAAGGCGTGGAGCAAAAGAAGACCTAGGCATGCCCCTCAGCCTGCTGCTGTATACTGGTGTTCACCCAGCGCAAGCCTCAGTCCTCCGGGGAAAACAGGAGGAATGAAAGGCTGCCGGTTCCCCCATTACCAGGTATATAAAGAACGTCTTCCGTTCTCATTTCCTTCAGCCACAGCCCAAAAATAACGACGCTCACCAGCTGCGGCGTCTGCAGGAACTCTACACACAATAAGTCTAAGACTAATAATGTCTATTAAACGTGAACGAAAAAAGCACCACGAAGTGGATTTTTTTTTTTTTTTTTTAAAGCTACAAAGAAACCCATCAGGACAATGAGGAACCAAGATGGCTCATAAAGCAGAAGATCAACCAGAGAACAGAGGAAATATCAATGCCCTTTCAACTGGCAGAACATTGGTTTCAATGTGCAAGAGTTAACCAGGCCAATCACCTGAGTGTTAATTAGGAAACTAGGTTCCCACCTTCTACCCATGCAAGACTTCAGTCCAAGAACAGAAACATTACCACCACCCTCCACCAAACAACAACTCTGATCCACCACCAAACAATCCCATGGCACCACCAACACCCCCAATCCAACCCACCCCCATATTACCTGACTAGAAACACCCCCCACCAAACCCCTGGTACCACCAATCCCCCCCAAGCCACCAACACTGATTGACAACCAGATAACCAGGATTTCCACCATGCTGAAAAATATCAACTGACCCCCATTGGTCACACATATTGCATTGTGAAACGCCCTAGATTATTCAATCCGCGCCATCGCTTTCAAATATCTTGTGAGCCTAGAACCAAAACATAGGGGGTCGTCACAGCTGGATGGGGGGGAATGGAGGGCAGGTTGGAAAGGGATGGATCTGAGAACAGATTAGGATAGGTCAGATCTGGGAATGGATCCTAGATAAAGTGTACAGGGATTGGGTCGGAGCTGAGAACAGAGACTCAAACTGATCTGGAATGGAAGACTAGTTTGGATCTGAGAACAGAGGCCTCAAACTAATCTGGAATGGGACTGATCTGTGAACAGAGGACAGGAATGGGTCGGAACCAAGACAGACTCAAACTGATCTCAAATGAATGTGGGAATAGAGGAGAGGAGTGGGATGGATCTGGGAATGGCGGCCAGGGACAGATGTGAGAAGATAGGAGCCATCTGACACTGAAGCTTGGGAAGGGGGATGAATCTAAAGACTGACATGGGTGAGATCCCAGAACAGACATAGATAGCCCTATGAACAGAGGATCAAATGGGTGGGGGTCGAGGAATGAAGGACAAGATGGTATGAATGTGAGGACAGGAATGGGAAGATTCAGAGGACAGACAGTTGGATCTCAAACTGGAGGATCCTAAATGTGGGAACAGAGCACATGAATGGGATCATCTGGGAAATGGAGAACAGGAATAAGGGATCAGTAAAGGAAGTGGGACAAATCTGAGAACAGAGGATGTGAAAAGTCCAAGAACTCTGGGTCATAATTAATCTTGGAATGGAGGACTAGGATAGATGTGAGCACAAGAGGACAGGGATTGGTCAGATCCAGGAATGGAGGACTGAATTGGATCTGGAAACTGAGGATCAGAACAGATTTAGGAATGGAGGCTAGGGATAGATCTGAGAAGAGGATGGGGCAAATCCAGAGAGGACTTGGCCAAACATGGAAACAGGATCATAACTGATATGAGAACAGAAGACAAAATTGAGGTGGACCTGGGAAAGAACGGAGATAGATCTGAGAACAAGAGGATGGGTCAGATCCAGGAATGGAGGACTGAGTTGGATCTGGAAACCGAGGACCATAACAGATTCAGGAATGGAGGACAGTGATAGATCTGAGAAGAGGATGGGAGCAGATCCAGGAATGAAGGACTTGGCCGGATCTGGAAACAGGATTATAACTGATACGGGAACAGAGGACAGGAACGAGATGGACCTGGGAATGGAGAACAAGGGTTAGCGCTGAGAAACAATCGGATGGGGCAGATCTGGGAAGAGGGGACAGGGCTAGATCTGAATACAAGAGGATGGGGAATGGAGTAGATCCAAGCATGGAGGACAGAAATAGATCTGAGAACAAGAGGATGGGGCAGATCCAGGAATGGAGGACTTGGCTAGACCTGGAAAACAGGATCATAAGTGATCTGGGTGAACAGAGGACAGGAATGAGGCGGATCTGGGAATGGAGGACAGGGATAGTTTTGAGAACAAGGCAGGAGAAGATCCAGGAAGAGAGGACAGGGCTAGATCTGAGAACAAGGCAGGAATGGAAGGGGGGGGGGGTGAATCAGATCTGGGAACCGAGGCTCATAATAGATCTGGGAAAGGAGGACAGGAAACGATCTGAGAACAGAGGACGGAGATAGGAGGGGGTTCTATAAATGGAGGACCTGGTTGGATCGGAGAACCAAAAAGGAACATAACTGATCTGGGAAAAGGACAGGAATGAGAGGGATCTGAAGACAGAAGAGGGGGACCATGACGGGGGTGGGATGAAGCTGAGGACAGGAATGGGGACCGCACAGGAAGGGACTGGTTGGGTGTAGTGAAGGTTTTTCTGTTGCCGGGGGAAGATCTTCTTTCTGTATACAGAACAGACTTACTGCAACCAACCCAGGACTACTACTCCCAACATCTCCTGATGGAGAAAACACAAAAATATATATATATATTTTTTTTAAATTGTATTGCAGTTAGACTTTTTTAAATGTAAGCTTATTGCCCCACCTGTACACACAGTGCCCCCCACTCTTCATCTACAGAACCCCCCCCCCCCCCCCCCCCCAACACACACACACAGACACACCAATGGAGAATGCAGAAGTGACTATACAGAAGAAGATATAGTATACACACACAGACTGCTGCTGTAATAGCAGTACAGTATAACAAAAGCCATGATCAGAGCCCCCTAAGAGGTTCTGCAGCGGCTGCGGGGACGCGCACTGGCTCCAGCGGTCGCGCGCTTCAGGTTTGGCCCCGCCCCCCTTCCCCAACCGGCCGGAGCTGCGGAGTAAAGCCGAAGAGATCCGTCCAGATCCGGAGCTGGGGGCCCCCCTATCTCGGGGCCGGGGTGAGGAGAAGGAGAGGCCCCGGGCGGTACGTACCATGCTGTCAGCCGATTACAGATCCGAATGCCGGTACAAGGAGGAGGAAGAAGATGAGACGCACCGCACGCCGGGCTCCACACAGTGCTGGGGGTGGGACTGGGCGCCGCACCGCTTTATAAGAGCGCGTATCCCTCCGCCAGCGGCCACACACCGCCCCTCACACAGGACACGCCCCACGGGCACTCCTCCGACAGTGGCCACGCCTCCCCGCTCGGGCCGCCGAGCTGCTGGAGGGAGGGGGAGGAGCCTGAACGCCGCTGACTGTAATATCCCAATCCTGATACTGCACTGATATCATCTCTGCACTGATATCATCTACTGCACTGATATCATCTACTGCACTGATATCATCTCTGCACTAATATCATCTACTGCACTGATATCATCTCTGCACTAATATCATCTACTGCACTGATATCATCTACTGCACTGATATCATCTCTGCACTAATATCATCTACTGCACTGATATCATCTACTGCACTGATATCATCTCTGCACTAATATCATCTACTGCACTGATATCATCTACTGCACTGATATCATCTCTGCACTAATATCATCTACTGCACTGATATCATCTACTGCACTGATATCATCTCTGCACTAATATCATCTACTGCACTGATATCATCTACTGCACTGATATCATCTCTGCACTAATATCATCTACTGCACTGATATCATCTGCTGCACTGATATCATCTCTGCACTAATATCATCTACTGCACTGATATCATCTACTGCACTGATATCATCTCTGCACTAATATCATCTACTGCACTGATATCATCTCTGCACTAATATCATCTACTGCACTGATATCATCTACTGCACTGATATCATCTCTGCACTAATATCATCTACTGCACTGATATAATCTCTGCACTAATATCATCTACTGCACTGATATCATCTCTGCACTAATATCATCTACTGCACTGATATCATCTACTGCACTGATATAATCTCTGCACTAATATCATCTACTGCACTGATATCATCTACTGCATTGATATCATCTCTGCACTAATATCATCTACTGCACTGATATCATCTACTGCACTGATATCATCTACTTCTACTACACTATCGCTGATATCATCTACTGCACTGATATCATCTCTGCACTAATATCATCTACTGCACTGATATCATCTACTGCACTGATATCATATACTGCACTGATATCACCTACTGTACTGATATCATCTACTGCACTGATATCATCTACTGCACTGATATCATCTACTTCTACTACACTATCACTGATATCATCTACTGCCCTGATATCATCTACTGCACTGATATCATATACTGCACTGATATCACCTACTGTACTGATATCATCTTAGATTGTAAGCTCCTTGAGGGTAGGGACTGATGTGAATGTACAATGTATATGTAAAGCGCTGCGTAAATTGACGGCGCTATATAAGTACCTGAAATAAATAAATAAAAATAAATCTACTGCACTGATATCATCTACTTCTACTACACTATCACTGATATCTACTGCACTGATATCACCTACTGCACTGATATCATCTACTTCTACTACACTATCACTGATATCATCTACTGCACTGATATCACCTACTGCACTGATATCTACTGCACTGATATCATCTACTTCTACTACACTATCACTGATATCTACTGCACTGATATTATCTACTGCACTGATATCTTCTACTATACTATCACTGATATCATCTACTTCTTCTACACTATCACTGATATCATCTACTGCACTGATATCACCTACTGCACTGATATCATCTACTTCTACTACACTATCACTGATATCATCTACTGCACTGATATCACCTACTGCAATGATATCATCTACTGCACTGATATCATCTACTTCTACTACACTATCACTTATATCATCTACTGCACTGATATCTTCTACTGCACTGATATCATCTACTTCTACTACACTATCACTTATATCATCTACTGCACTGATATCATCTACTTCTACTACACTATCACTGATATCATCTACTGCACCGATATCACCTACTGCATTGATATAATCTACTTCTACTACACTATCACTGATATCATCTACTGCACTGATATCACCTAATTCTACTACACCATCACTGATATCATATACTGCACTGATATCATGTACTGTACTGAAATCATATACTGCACTAATATATACTGCACTGATATCATATACTACACTGATATATACTGCACTGATAGTGATATACTGCCCTGATATCATATACTACACTGATATATACTGCACTGATAGTGATATACTGCCCTGATATCATATACTGCACTGATATATACTGCACTGATATCAGGGGTCAAGTCCTGGGGGAAAAAAAGTGTGGGAACCTAAGATTCCCCTACCTCAAAAATAAAAAAAATTGTGTGTGTGTGTCTATATATATATATAAATAATATGTACTCCTTTTTTGAAAAAATAAAGTGCAACATTTATTGTAAAGTGGCAGTTTACGAGGACACCATCAAAATGCACATGTATTAAACCAGGGCCCGCAAATGTTTTAACCACTTCAGCCCCGGAAGATTTTACCCCCTTCCTGACCAGAGCACTTTTTACAATTTGGCACTGCGTCGCTGTACCTGACAATTGCGCGGTCGTGCGATGCTGTACCCAAACAAAATTTGCGTTCTTTTTTTCCCACAAATAGAGCTTTCTTTTGCTGGTATTTGATCACTTCTGCGTTTTTATATTTTGCGCTATAAACAAAAAATGTGACAATTTTGAAAAAAAAAAACAATATTTTTTTACTTTTTACTATAATAAATATCTCCAAAAATGTTCTTAAAAAACAAATTTCTTCATCAGTTTAGGCCAATATTATTCTTCTACATATTCTTGGTAAAAAAAATCACAATAAGCATATATTGATTGGTTTGCCCAAAAGTTATAGCATCTACAAACTATGGGAAAGATTTATGGCATTTTTATGACATTTTTATCATTTTATTTTTTTTACTAGTAATGGTGGTGACCTGCGATTTTTGTCAGGATTGCGACATTGCGCTAGACAGATCAGACACTTTTGACACATTTTTGGGACCATTGACATTTATACAGCGACCAGTGCTATAAAAATGCACTGATTACTTTATAAATGTCACTGGTAGGGAAGGGGTTAATACTAGGGGGTGATCAAGGGGTTAAATGTGTGTTCCCTCACTGTGTTCTAACTGTATGGGGATAGGACTAAGTAAGAGAGGAGACATATCCTCCTATTTACTAGGAACAAACGACATGTCTCCTCTCCCCTGACAGCACTGGGATTTGTGTGTGTACACACACACACAAATCCCAGTGCTGTCACTCATGCACACAATCGCGCGTGGCCGGCGGCAATAGCGCCCACCGGCCACGCGCATCGGGTTCTCCGCCGTGCAGCGGGCGCGCCCTCTGGCAGCTCTTAAAGGGCCAACGTACCCATACAGGATTTTGCGCACCCATGCCACTTTGCCGATGTATATCGGCGTGAGCCGGTTGGCAAGTGGTTAAACAGGGGGCCAGTTCACAGTCCCTCAGACTGTTGGGGGGGCCGGACTATAGTTTGCAAAAAATATGAACACTGCACATACCTTATTTGTAGTGCAAAAAACAGGAAAAAATAATACAATATTTAAAATAAAGAACAATTTTAATCATAAACTTATTAGTATTTCACAGAATCCCCTCATCACAGACCCCCTCCTCCCCATCACAGACCCCTCCTCCCCATCATAGACCCCTCTCCATCACAGACCCCTCTCCATCACAGACCCCCTCCTCCCCATCACAGGCACCCCACCAACACAGACCCCTCTCCATCACAGATCCCCTCCCCCCCATCACAGACCCCTCTCCATCACAGACCCCCTCCTCCCCATCACAGACCCCCCCATCACAGACCCCTCTCCATCACAGACCCCCTCCTCCCCATCACAGGCACCCCCCTGCCCCATCACAGACCCCTCTCCATCACAGATCCCCCCATTACAGCCCCCCATCACAAAGCCCCCAATCACAGATCCCCCCGTCACAGCCCCCCTTCATAAAGCCCCCCATCACAAAGCCCCCCATTACAGATCCCCCATCACAGAGCCCCCCTTTACAGATCCCCCCATTATAGATCCCCCATCACAGATCCCCCCATCATGAAGCCCCCCAATCACAGATCCCCCCATTACAGATCCCCCATCACAGACCCCCATCACAAAGCCCCCCATTACAGGTGTCCCCATCACAGACTCCCTCCAATCACAAAGCCCCCATCACAAAGCCCCCCATTACAGATGTCCCCATCACAGAGCCCCCCTTTACAGATCCCCCATCACAGAGCCCCCCAATAACAGATCCCCCCCTTATATAGATACCCCTATCACAGATCCCCCCATCACGGATACCCCCATTACAGATCCCCCATCACAAAGCTCCCCATTACAAATTCCCCCATTCACAGATACCCCCATTACAGATCCTCCCAATCACAGATCCCCCATCACAACCCCCCCCCCCCCATTATAGTCTCCCATCACAGACCCCCCCATCACAGAGCCCCCCCATTACAGATTCCCTCATTCACAGATCCCCCATTAAAGATCACCCCATTACAGATCCCCCCATCACAGATCACCCATTACAGATCACCCATTACAGATCCCCCCATCACAGATCCCCCCATTACAGATCCCTCCATTACAGATCCCTCCATTACAGATCCCCCCATTACAGATCCCCCCATCACAGATCACCCATTACAGATCCCCCCATCACAGATCACCCATTACAGATCACCCATTACAGATCCCCCCATCACAGATCCCCCCATTACAGATCCCTCCATTACAGATCCCTCCATTACAGATCCCCCATCACAGATCCCCCCATCACAGATCCCCCCATTAAAGATCCCCCTTACAGATCCCCCCATTACAGATCCCCCCATTACAGATCCCCCCATTACAGATTCCCCCATCACAGATCCCCCCATCACAGATCCCCCCATTAAAGATCCCCCTTACAGATCCCCCCATTACAGATCCCCCCATTACAGATTCCCCCATCACAGATCCCCCCATCACAGATCCCCCCATTAAAGATCCCCCCTTACAGATCCCCCCATTAAAGATCCCCATTACAGATCCCCCCATCACAGATCCCCCCATTACAGATCCCCCCATTACAGATCCCCCAATTACAGATCTCCCCATTAAAGATCCCCCATCACAGATCCTCCCATTAAAGATCCCCCCATCACAGATCCCCCCATTACAGATCCCTCCATCACAGATCCCCCCCATCACAGTTCCCCCCATTACAGATCCCCCCCATTAAAGATCCCCCCATCACAGAGCCCTCCAGTGATACTACACTGCCCCTTCTGTAAGGGCACTTTCCCACTGAGGCGGTGGGGGCGGTAGCAGTGATGCGCCGCTCGTTTTAGTGGCGCTTTACCGCTGTTTAAGCGGCGCGCTTTTAACCCCCCCGAAGGGGTTAAAAAGGGGTTCAAAGCGCCGCTGCCGAAGTGCTGTGCAGGTGCCTCGGCCATTGATTTGAATGGGCAGGGCGTTTTAGGAGCGGTGTATACAGCGCTCCCGCACCGCCCCCAAAGATGCGGCTTGCAGGACTTTTTATAACGTCCCGCAAGCACACCGCCCCAGTGTGAAAACACTCAGGGCTCTCACGCTGGAGTGACAGGAGAGGCGCTTTACACAGCGCAATTTTTAGCTCTAAAGCGCCTGTAAAGCGCCTCAGTGTGAAAGTGGCCTAAGATGGCAGCACTCCCCCTCCCCTCTGCCACATTATTCACACAGGGCGGGAAGCATGATCGGTCCAGACAAAGGGGCGGGACTTTTCATGTGAAAGGCAGGTGCTTGATTGCTGGGACCGTCCTGCTGTCTAGTAACCAATCACCCACTTCTTAACTCGAAAAGTCCCGCCCTTTGTATGGATCGGTCATGCTTCCTGTCTTGTGCGAATAAGGTGGCAGAGAGGAGGGGGAGTGCTACGATCTTACGGTAGGGGCAGTCCGCGGTAAATCACCTCGGCGGGCCGTGATTTGAGGACCCCTGCATTAAACAAATAAGTACAGAACAGATGTAACAACAAAATAATTTAACCTGTATGCAAAAAACACCACAATGTGTGATAATGGTTCCCTCGCAGGGAATTTCTAAAACAAGTTGCAATGACTGGGGGCCCCTCCTGCACTATGTTTCTATGCAGGGTCCAATATGTGGGCCCCTCCTGGTGTCCCCACCAAGGTGTCCGCACAAATGTGTTGGTCTATGCAAAGGAGTGAGGCCGGGAGTGCGGAGTGTGACGGCCCGGGGCCCCTCTCCTCAGGCTGCCTGTATTGATTGTGCAAAGTGGGGCCCAGGCCCCCCGGGCCGCTTACTCCTCAGTGCCCATCAATGCAGCCTGATCAGTGCCCATCAATGCAGCGCGATCAGTGCCCATCAATGTAGCCTTACCAGTGCCCATCAATGCAGCCTTACCAGTGCCCATCAATGCAGCCTTACCAGTGCCCATCAATGTAGCCTTACCAGTGCCCATCAAATGCGGCCTTACCACTGTCCATCAATTCAGCCTTACCACTGCCCATCAATGCAGCCTTACCAGTGCCTAACAGTGCAGCCTGACCAGTGCCCATCAATGCAGCCCTACCAGTGCCCATCAAATGCGGCCTTACCACTGCCCATCAATGCAGCCTTACCACTGCCCATCAATGCAGCCTTACCAGTGCCCAGCAGTGCAGCCTGACCAGTGCCCATCAATGCAGCCTTACCAGTGCCCATCAATGCAACCTGACCAGTGCCCATCAATGCAGCCTTACCAGTGCCCATCAATGCAGCCTTACTAATGCCCATCAATGCAGCCTTACCAGTGTGCAGCAATGCAGCCTTACCAGTGCCCAGCAATGCAGCCTGACCAGTGCCCATCAATGCAGCCTTATCAGTGCCCCACCATGCAGCCTTATCAGTACCCATCAATGCAGCCTTACCATTGCCCATCAAATGCAGCCTCACCAGTGCCCAGCAATGCAGCCTTACCAGTGCCCAGCAATGCAGCCTTACCAGTGCCCAGCAATGCAACCTTACCAGTGCCCAGCAATGCAACCTTACCAGTGCCCAGCAATGAGGCCTTATCAGTGTATAGCAATGCAGCCTTACCACTGCCCAGCAATGCAGCCTTACCAGTGCCCAGCAATGCAACCTTACCAGTGCCCAGCAATGCAACCTTACCAGTGCCCAGCAATGAGGCCTTATCAGTGTATAACAATGCAGCCTTACCACTGCCCAGCAATGCAGCCTCACCAGTGCCCAGCAATGCAGCCTTTGCTATTGCAGATTTGAATATCCCAGTGCACCCATCCTCCCCTCCCTCGGTCCTTCTCCAGCAGCCTCTGTAACAAAGTCCCGCCTCCTGGACCGAATCCAGTGATAGGCGGAACACTGATTCAATTATTCCAGCATTGGATCAGTGTTCTGCCTATCACTGGATCCCGTCTAGGAGGCGGGACTTTGTTACAGCGGCTGCTGGAGGAGCAGGACCATGGGAAGGGAGGATGGGTGCGCCGGGATGACACCCCCCTAATGTGTGGCACCCGGGGCAGACCGCCCCCCTTTGGCAAAAATGTCCTCCCCTTCCCACACACCCACAGCAGGGCCAATCCTGGGTGTCACAGTGTGCCATGCCCAGGGAGGCAGCAAGCGGGCAGTGCCACTTGAGCTTCAGCGCCCCCCCTCTGCCTCAGCTCGCAAAAAACAATCTTGCAGGACGCAGCTGCTAATGGAACGGCGTTCCTGCTGTGGAAAAAGTACAGGAACGCCGTTCCCATGTGTTCCTGCAGGACTCGAGCCCTGACTGATATCATATACTGTGTTTTTTTTTTTTTTATATCATATACTGCACTGATCATATACTGCACTGATATCATCTACTGAACTGATATCATACAGTACTTATAATACTGCCCTGATCATCTACTACACTGATATCATCTGCTGCACTGATAGCGATATACTGCACTGATATCATCTACTGCACTGATCATATACTGCACTGATATCATCTACTGCACTGATCATATACTGCACTGATATCATCTACTGCACTGATCATATCCTGCACTGATATCATCTACTGCACTGATATCATCTACTGCACTGATCATATCCTGCACTGATATCATCTACTGCACTGATCTCATACATACTGTACTTATACTGATAGTGATCTACTGCACTGATCTACTGCACTACCACTGATATACTGCACCAATCATCTACTGCACTGATCTACTGCACTCTGTGCTTTTACTGATACAATGTAATACTGTCCATTCCTCTCCCCCTTTCCTTCCTTTCTTTCTTTCCTTATCCCCCCCCCCATCTCCCCCCCCCCCATATATCCCTCTCCACCAAACCCCCCCCCCCCCCCACACTCTATCTCTGTGGGTTCTCCCACCCCCTTCTCTCTGTATCTTTCACTCCTCTCCTCTCTTCCTCACCTTCTTTTCTGTAAATCTCCCCCTCACTCTAAATATATTCTCTATCTCCCTCCCGCTCTGCCACCACCCCTCCTCCCTGTCCCCTTCTCCTCCCAATCTCTCTTCCTTTCTCTGCCCCCCCTCCCCCATCTATTTTCCCAAATTTATTTCCCTGTATCCTCCTCTTTTTCCTCATCTTCACCCCCACCCCACACTCCCTCTTTTTCTCCCCCTTCCACTCTTTCTTCCCTTATTCCCCCCCCCCCTCCTTCTATCCCCTTCTCTTTCTGTTGCTCCCCCACTCTATCTCTGCCCCCCTTTGTCTCTCTCCCAGTGATCGCCCACCCCCTCTCTCCGTGTATCTTTCACCCCTCTCTCTCTCATCCCTCTTTTAAATCCCCCTCTCACTCTAAATATATTCTCTACCTCCCTCCCCCTCTCTCTCCCACCACCCCTCTTCACTGTCCCCTTCTCTTCCAAATCTCTCTCACTGTCTCTGCCCCCCCCCCTCTATTCTTCTCCCCACTCGCTTTCTTTCTCCCCCTCTCTCTTCTTTCTCCCCTTCTATGTCTTGCCCCCCCCCCTTACTCTCCACTCACTTTCCAGCAATAGCCCTCTCCATCTCACTCTCTCTTCACCTCTCTCCCTCTTTCCTCATTTCTCTCTCTCCCCCTCTTCCTCTCCACCCCTCCCCTCTCTCTTTATTCTCGCCCCCTTTTCCTCTTTCCACCCTCTCCCCCCTCTCTCCACCCCTCTCCCTCCCCTACTCTCTCTCTCCTCTTCTCTCTCCACCCATCTCCCCCCCACCCCATCACTTCCTCTGTCATTCCCCTATTTCTGTCTCTTTCCTATTTTCCTTTCCCCTCCTCCCATGCGCCCCCCCCTTACCTCGCTCTCGTCTTCTATCATCCCCTTTTTCTCCCCACCCCCTCTCTCTCTGCTCCTCTCTCCTTCCCCCTCTTCTCTCTCCTCCTCTCCCCTCTCTCTCTCTCTCTCCCCTCCCTCTCCTCCTCTCTCCCACTCTCCCCCTCTCCCCTATCTCTCTCTCTCTCTCTCTCTCTCTCTCCCCTCTCTCTCTCTCCTCTCCCTTTCCTCCTCTCCCCTTTCTCTCTCCTCCTCCTCTCTCTCCCCCTCTCCCCCCTCTCTCTCTCCTCCTCTCTCCCCCCCTCTCTCTCTCTCTCTCTCTCTCTCTCTCTCCTCCTCTCTCCCCCACTCCCCCTCTCTCTCTCCCCCTCCCTTTCCTCCTCTATCTCCTCTATCTCCCCCTCTCCACTCCTCTCTCCCCCTCTCCCTCCTCTATCTCCCCCTCTCCACTCCTCTCTCCCGCTCTCCCCTCCTCTCTCTCCCCCTCTCCCCCTCTCCCCTCCTCTCTCACCCCCTCTCCTCTCTCCCCCTCTCCCCTCCTCTCTCTCCCCCCTCTCTCTCCTCCTCTCTCTCCCTCCCCCCTCTCTCTCCTCCTCTCTCTCCCTCCCCCCTCTCTCTCCCCTTCTCCCCTCTCTCCTCTCTTTCTCTCTTCCTCCCCTTTTCTATCTTCCCCTCCTCTGTCTCCCCCTCTCTTCCTCCCTTCCTCTCTCCCCCTCTCCCTTTCTTCCTCCCCTCCTCCATCTCCCCTCTCTTCCTCCCCTCCTCTCTCCCCTCTCCCCTCTCTTCCTCCCCTCCTCTCTCCCCCTCCCCTCTCCCCTCTCTCCCTCCCCCTCTCCCCTCCTCTATTTCCCCCTCTCCCCTCCTCTCTCCCCCTCTCCCCTCCTCCCCCCTCCTCTCCTCTCTCCCCCTCTCCCTCCTCTATCGCTCCCTCTCGACTCCTCTCTCCCCCTCTCCCCTCCTCTCTCTCCCCCTCTCCTCTCTCCCCCTCTCCCCTCCTCTCCCCCCCCTCTCCTCTCTCCCCCTCCCCCTCCTCTATCTCCCCCTCTCTACTCCTCTCTCCCCCTCTCCTCTCTCCCCCCCTCCCCTCCCCCTCTCCTCTCTCCCCCTCCCCCTCCTCTATCTCCCCCTCTCTACTCCTCTCTCCCCCTCTCCCCTCCTCTCTCTCCCCCTCTCCTCTCTTTCCCCCTCCCCCTCTACCCTCCTCTATCTCCCCCTCTTCACTCCTCTCTCTCCCCTTCTCTCCTCATCTCTCCCCTCCCCCTCTCCACCCCTCTCTCTCCCCATCACAGGTTTCTCTTAAAGTGTAACTCCAGAATAAACTTTCTTTTTTTTTATCTCAGGGACAGTGGTGAAGGGTTAGGGGCCCTTTCAGAAATGGGGGGAATCCACTTTACTCTTAGTTGTGTCACAGTGACAGGAAGTGAGGGTAAATTTCTTTACTGGGGACACAACCACTCTTTTAGTGGAATAGGGAAGGATATGAGAGTGTGTCCCCATGAGGAGATTTGTAGCAGCCAGTGCTGGGATTTCCTACACCTTACAGTGGGGAATCTCCTTTACATGGTGCAGTTTGTTGCATGTTATACAATCATCTGACAACTGCAGATTACTCTGGGCTGAGGAAGGGGACCCCATCCATGAAATGCATCAACGTGAGTCTGTGCAAAGCCTACAAGGGTTTAACCCTTTCAATACCGGGCACTTTCACCCCCTTCCTGCCCCTGGCCAATTTTCAGCTTTCAGCGCTGTCACACTTTGAATGACAATTGCGCAGTCGTCCAACGCTGTACCCATATGACATTTTTATCATTTATTTCACACAAATAGAGCTTCCTTTTGGTGGTATTTAATCACTACTAGGTTTTTTATTTTTTGCTTAATAAACAAAAAAGGGCAAACATTTTGATGGGTGACGGATGGCACCAGAGCGGCCGCGAGAGGCGCGTTCTCGGGAGGACTTCATATGACAGAACAATAGGGTTCCCTCCCGTCCGTCATTTTACAATGATGTGGGCAGGAAGCAGTTAAAAGCAATGTAAAAAAAAACGGTTGATGTGGTCAGTGACTGCATATGGAATGTACTGAGATACCTTTGTCCAGATCCTTTTTAAAATACAGGTACGTGTTGTTTTTGGCTCCCTTGTAGTAAATGGAGCAGTGATTGATTATGTTGGTCTGCTCAGGGTTTCCTGACCTGAGAGTTTGATTACTTCTCTCTGCCTCTGTAAATAAGTTTCCAGAGCAGTGGTCTCCAAACTGTGGCTCAGTGGCCAAATGCGGCCCTTTGCTTGCCTTTTTCTGGCCCTTGGGGCAATATTCCTCCCACTGACCTCACCAAGGGGGCATAATTGCTGCCAATGACACCAACAGTATACCACTTATTCTTCCCACTGACACCAATGATGGGGCACTATTCCTCCCACTGACATCACTAATGGTGTACTATTCCTCCAACTGACACCGACAATGAAACGCTATTCCTCTTACTGACACTAATGATGGGGCACTATCCCTCCCTCTGGCACCAATGATGGGGCACTATCCCTCCCTCTGGCACAAATGATGGGGCACTACTCCTCACACTAATGCCAATGATGGGGCACTATTCCCCCCTGACACCAATGAGGGGGCAATATTCCTCCTACTGACACCAATGATGGGGCACTATTCCTCCCACTGAAACCAATGATGGGCCACTATCCCCCCCACTGATACCAATGATGTGCAACTATTTTTCCCACTGATACCAATGATGGGACACTATTTCTCCAACTGACACCAACGATGAAACACTATTCCCCTCACTGACACCAATGATGGGGCCCTCTCCCCACCTCTGACACTAATAATGGGGCACTATTCCTCCCACTGACACCAATGATGGGGCAACATTTCTCCCATTGACACCAATGATTGGGTACTATTGCACCCACTGACACCAATGATGGGGCACTACTCCTCCCACTAATGCCAATCATGGGGCACTATCCCCCCCTCTGACACTAATGATGGGGCAATTTTCCACCCTCTGAAACCAATGTTGGGACAATATTCCTCCCACTGACAACAATGATGGGGCAATTTTCCTCCCAATGATACCAATGATGGGGCACTATTCCTCCCACTGACACCAATAAGGGGCCATTATTCCTCCCACTGATACCAATGATGTGCCACTATTCCTCCCACTGATGCCAAGTATGGGGCACTATTCCTCCCACTGACACCAATAATGGGACACTACTCCTCCCACTGACACCAATGATGAGGCACTATTCCCCTCACTAATACTAATAATGGGTCACTATTCCTCCCACTGATACCAATGATGGGGCACTATTCCTCCCACTGATATCAATGATGGGGCACTATTCCTCTCACTGACACCAATGATGTGGCATTGTTCATTCCCACCAACACCAGGACATTTACTACCTCCCCTGGCCACAGTCCGGCCCCTCTAAAGTCTGAAGGTGATAAACTGGCCCTTTGTTTAAAAAGTTTGAAGACCCTTGATCTAGAGCATGGGGTCGGGAGATTCAAATAATCAGTTGCATATTTATTATGCCCCAGCCAATCCATGGAAGGAGGTATCCAGAAGGTGGCTGGGCAGGTGATAAATGTGCAGGAGGCCTTAACAGGGTGTTCTTTTTCCTCCAGGGAGGGTTCCATTTCTCTTGGGGCCATTTCCCCTGGAGGCAGCTATACTGAGTCAAGAAATTGCAGTCTGAACCTCAGCAGGAGCTGGGCTGAGAGCCTGGAGTAGATTTCTAAAGGATTATTTGCCGGAGGGCATCATCCTGAAGTCCTGGTCTGGAGAAGGATCTTTTTATCTCCCTCACTGAGCATCTACCAGTGGATGCTGTGTGGCAGACAGCTCCTGGGACACTGTGAGGAAAGACCTTACTGTGGGCTGTTAGTTGTGCAAATGCTAGAAGGGAACTAAGAACCAGAGGTTGCTATATGCATAGCTCCCAACTGTCCCTGATTCGGAGCGGAGGGACTGTCCCTGATTTGGTCCCTCTGTCCCTCTTTCCTCCTCATTTGTCCCTCATTTGGTAATTTAAACAAGCATCTCCCCGTTCTGCCTAGTGACACTGACACTGATCACAGCTCCCTGTGATCAGGAGCGGTGATCAGTGACGTGTCACTCGTAGCCACGCCCCCTAACAGTTAGAATCACTCCCCAGGACACACTTAACCCTTTCCTAGCCCCCTGGTGTTAACCCCTTCACTGCCAGTGTCCTTTTTACAGTAATCAGTGCAATTTTATAGCACTGACCGCTGTAAAAATGACAATGGTCCCAAAAATGTGTCAAAATTGTCCGATGTGTCCGCCATAATGTCGCAGTCACGATAAAAATCGCAGATCGCCGCCATTACTAGTAAAAAAAAAAAAATATTAATAAAAATGCCATAAAACTATCCCTTATTTTGTAGACGCGATAACTTTTGCGCAAACCAATTAATAAACGCTTATTGAGATTTTTAATTTACCAAAAATATGTAGAAGAATACATATCGGCCTAAACTGAGGAAAAAAATAATATTTTTTTATATATTTTTGGGGGATATTTATTATAGCAAAAAGTAAAAAATAATGCGTTTTTTTTTTCAAAATTTCGCTATTTTTTTTGTTTATAGCGCAAAAAATAAAAACCGCAGAGGTGATCAAATACCACTAAAAGAAAGCTCTATTTGTGGGGAAAAAAGGACGTCAATCTTGTTTGGGAGCCACGTCGCACGACCGCGCAATTGTCAGTTAAAGCGACGCAGTGCCGAATCGCAAAAAGTGCTCTGGTCTTTGGCCAGCGAAATGGTCCGGGGCTTAAGTGCTTAAGGGGTGTGGCAGGGGGTGTGTCCTATGCCTGCATACATTTGCTAATAGGTTTTCCTCATTTCCATCTCCAAAAATTGGGAGGTGGGTATATGGACTGCTGCTGTAGAGTCCTAAATATACTGACCGTTCCCCGCTACTTCCAGAAAAGCTGCTATTCGAAGATTAGAGAGAAGTTTGTCCTTCGATTGTTGCTACTGATAGTTTTGGAGTGTCCTGTGACCCTAAACTCCTCTCCTGTTAAAAGTTCTTCAGCAATAAACCCTAAAAAGACATTTCCTAGAGCAAGGGGTCTCCAAACTTTCCAAACAAAGGGCCAGTCTACTGTCCTTCAGACTTTAGGGGGCCAGACCTTGGAGTGAGTGGGAGGAATAATACCCTCCCTATTGTTGGTGTCAGAAAGAAAGAATAGTGCCCCATCATTGATGTTAGTGGGAGGAATAGTGCCTCATTGTTGGTGTCAGTGGGAGGAATAGTGCCTCATTGTTGGTATCAGTGGGAGGAATAATGCCGAATCATGGTGTCAGTGGGAGGAATAGTACCCTCCCTATTGTTGGTGTCATGCCCTGTACACACGACCGTTTTTCCAGTCGGAATAAACTCTGAAGGTTTTTCCGACGGAATTCCGCTCAAGCTGTCTTGCCTACACACGGTCACGACAAAGTCCGACTGTCCAGAACGCGGTGACGTACAACACGTACGACGGGACTAGAAAATGGAAGTTCAATAGCCAGTAGCCAATAGCTTCCGTCTCGTACTTGCTTCAGGGCATGCGTCTTTTTTGGTACGTCGGAACAGCATGCAGACGATCGGTTTGCCCGATAGGAATTGGTTCCGTCGGAAATATTTAGACCATGATCTCTTTCTAGGTCCATCAGAATTTTCGACGTAAAAAGTCCGATGAGGCCCACACACGATCGGAATATACGATAAAAAGCTCCCGTCTGACTTTTTCTGTCGGACATTCCGCTCGTGTGTACGCGGCATCAGAAAGAAAGAATAGTGCCCCATTATTGAGGTTAGTGGGAGGAATAGTGCCTCATTGTTGGTGTCAGAAGGAAGAATAGTGCCCCATTATTGGTATCAGTGGGAGGAATAGTGCCCCATCATTGGTATCAGTGGGAGGAATAATGCCCAATCATGGTGTCAGTGGGAGGAATAGTACGCTCCCTGTTGTTGGTGTCAGAAAGAAAGAATAGTGCCCCACTATTGGTGTTAGTGGGATCAATAGTGCCTCACTGTTGGTGTCAGAAGGAAGAATAGTGCCCCATTATTGGTATCAGTGGGAGGAATGATGCCCCATCATGGTGTCAGTGGGAGGAATAGTGCCCCATCGTTGGTTTCAGTGGGAGTGTCTCATGTCAGCGAGAGGAATAGTGCCCCAAGGGCCGGATAAAGGCAAGCAAAGGGCCACATCTGGCCCCTGGGCCGCAGTTTGGAGACCCCTGTCCTAGACTAATGCTGGCCATACACTATACGAAAAATCGGCCGAAAAATCGTTCGTATAGACACTTCGTTCGTTTTTCGGCAAGTTAATGGGCACAAATCGATCATCGTTTGTGACGTTTTTGTGGAAAAAAAACGAACGGGAAGTTCGGAAAATTTCTGCCAAACGTACGATAAATTGCAAGGTTAATGTGTTTCCCGTCCGAACTGTCTGCACTAGGTATATGTAAAAAAACGAACAAAAAATTATTTATTCATGTCCACTGAACAATTTATCGGTCATTATATGATGGCACGATCGTTTGCGGTCACGGTCAAACGTTCGTTTTTCGAAAATGGGTTCGGCCGATTTTCTGTATAGTGTATGGCCAGCATAAGCCTTAACTGTTGGTGTGCGTGGAACTGAGCTTGTGTGTCTGGCAGATTCTGTACTATTTGAGGGAACCTGGGCCTATTCTCAGCAGCCCCTTCGGGGGTAATCGTTATGCTTGTAGGGCCCTGTTGTAGCCCATGTTGGGGACAGGGTTAGTCTCCTGCATGTGTAGTGAGAACTAGAGCTCTAGGAGAAGGTTTCCAGTCCCCCTGACTAATGCATGTAGGGAAGATACAATTGCAGGATGACAGAACCATCATCCCTACTGGTGGGCACGATGAGAGGGATCTCTTTACAGAACAGCACTGACCAAAACAATACGTTTCATGAGAAGAACGATAACCTAGTCCTAGTTCTTCTCCAAAACCTTCTCTGTGGAGAAGCCTCCCCCCCCCCCCCAATACTTACTCGAGCCCCATCTCAATCCAGCAACGTGCATGAGTGCCTCAGCTCTCCGGGGACACTGCCTCCTCATTGGCAGAGACAGCAGCGGGAGCCACTGTCAATCACAGCCACTGAGCCAATTTAGGAAAGAGAGGGGGCAGGGCCTAATCACGGCTCTGTGTGTGAATGGACAGGCTCAGGAGCGAGCCTGCTTGGGTGCCCCCATTGCAAGCTGCTTGCTCGCGGGGGCGCTCGGCAGGGGGGAGGAGCCATGAGCACCGGCGGGGGGACCCAAGAAGAGGAGGATGGGGGCTGCTCTGTGCAAAACCATCACACAGAGCATATAAGTATGACATGTTTGTTATTTAAAAAAAAAAGAGAGACTTTAATATCACTATAAACTCTACTTGTAATAGTGGCTTTTCCACACGCTGCGAGTAATTCCACTTTATTACATACACTAAACAGCAGGAGGATTTTTAAGTCGATCGTTTTATTAGCATAATTGCACGTATAGAATGTATCATCCAGGGCCATAATGCTGGGGGCTGTTTAAAAAGTTTGCATAGGTTGTAAATTCATACTCAACTATGGAGGTTAGGCATTTACATACAGTGCCTTGAAAAAGTATTCATACCCCTTGAAATTTTCTACATTTTATCATGTTACAACCAAAAACGTCAATGTATTTTATTGGGATTTTATGTGATAGACCAACACAAAGTGGCACATAATAGTGAGGTGGAAGGAAAATGATAAATGGTTTTCAATGCTTTTTACAAATAAATATGTGAAAAGTGTGGTGTACATTTGTATGGCGCCCCCCGGAGTCAATACTTTGTAGAACCTCCTTTCACTGCAATTACAGCTGCTTTTTGGGGATGTCTCTACCAGCTTTGTACATCTAGAGAGGGACATTTCTGCCCATTCTTTTTTGCAAAATATCTCAAGCTCTGTCAGATTGGATGGAGAGCGTCTGTGAACAGCAATTTTCAAGTCTTGCCACAGGTTCTCAATTGGATTTAGGTCTGGACTGTGACTGGGCCATTCTAACACATGAATATGCTTTGATCTAAACCATTCCATTGTAGCTCTGGCTGTATGTTTTGGGTCGTTGTCCTGCTGGAAGGTGAACCTCCTCCCCAGTCTTCATTTTTTTGCAGACACTAACAGGTTTTCTTCTAAGATTGTCCTGTATTTGGCTCCATCCATCTTCCCATCAACTCTGACCAGCTTCCCTGTCCCTGCTGAAGAAAAGTTTTCCCACAATATGATGCTGCCACCACTATGTTTCACGGTGGGGATGGTGTGTTCAGGGTGATGTGCAGTGTTAGTTTTCAGCCACACACAGCAATTAGCTTTTAGGACAAAAAAGTTCGATTTTGGTCTCATCTGACCAGAGCACCTTCTTCTACATGTTTGTTGTGTCCTCCACATGGCTTCTCACAAACTACAAACAGGACTTCTTATGGCTTTCTTTTAACAATGGCTTTCTTGTCACTCTTCCATAAAGGACAGATTTGTGGAGTGCACGACTAAGGCCGCGTACACATGAGCTGACTTTTCGGCAACAAAAGTCCGACGGCCATTCCGGCGGACTTTCGTCGGACTTTTGACGGACTTTTGAACGAACGGACTTACCTACACACGATCACACCAAAGTCCGACGGATTCGTACATGATGACGTACGACCGGACTAAAATAAGGGAGTTCATAGCCAGTAGCCAATGGCTGCCCTAGCGTGGGTTTTGGTCCATTGGACTAGCATGAAGACGAGCGAATTTTTCGACCGGACTCGAGTCCGTCGGAAAGATTTGAAGCATGTTTCAAATCTAATGTCTGTCAGATTTTCGACTGGAAAAGTCCGCTGAATGTCCAATGAAGCCCACACACGGTCGGATTGTCCGCCGGACTCGGTCCATCGGACCAGTCCGGTCGAAAAGTCCGCTCGTGTGTACGCGGCATAATAGTTGTCCTGTGGACAGATTCTCCCACCTGAGCTGTGGATCTCTGCAGCTCCTCCAGAGTTACCATGGACCTCTTGGCTGCTTCTCTGATGAATGTTCTCCTTGCCCGGCCGGTCAGTTTAGGTGGACGGCCATGTCTTGGTAGGTTTGCAGTTGTGCCATTTTCTTCCCATTTTCAGATGATGGATTGAACAGAGCTCTGTGAGATGTTCAAAGCTTGAGGTATTTTTTTTATAACCCAACCCTGCTTTAAACTTCTCCACAATGTTATCCCTGACCTGTCTGGTGTGTTCCTTGGCCTCCATGATGCTGTTTGTTTACTAAGGTTCTCCAACAAACCTCTGAGGGCTTCACAGAACAGCTGTATTTATACTGAGATTAAATTACACACAGGTGGACTCTATTTTCTAATTAGGTGACTTCTGAAGGCAATTGGTGCCACTAGATTTTTAGTTATAGGTATCAGAGTAAAGGGGGGCTGAATACAAATGCACCCCCACACTTTTCACATATTTATTTGTAAAACATTTTGAAAACCATTTATCATTTTCCTTCCACCTCACAATTATGTGCCACTTTGTGTTGGTCTATCACATAAAATCCCAATAAAATACATTTACGTGTTTGGTTGTAACATGACAAAATGTGGAAAATTTCAAGGGGTATGAATACTTTTTCAAGGCACAGTATTTTAAAATGGACGTAAACTTAAAAAGTGAAGATTTGCTATGTTTTAGGGAACACCTTTTCACCTGAAAAAAAAAAATAGGGTGTTAGTTCACTCTTTAATTTTTTGTAAAAAGTGTTCTAATAAGGAAAGTTGCAGTGTCGGCATCCCTTTAGACGTGATTAAACCTTTTGGGCAGAATCTCCAAAAAAAAAAAAAAAAAAAAATCTAACTTTTGTTGCAGAGGATGGCTAAAATCTGACTTATCAATTTTGGGTGGGCTGATCCTTTAATAAAGATCCTGGATGCCACCAGGGACTGGCCGTCTGTGTATCCCAATCTCCCAAAACATCAAACATGCACACACACACACATTATCAGGTGTCACCTAGATTTGGAAGGGGGCAATTAGCCGAAGTCTTCTAGAATTTCTACCTCGGGGGGGGGTGCCGTGTAACACAGTATATCAAGATCATTGTTTCAACCCTATGGTAAACGCGACTTTTAGAAATCGGTGTTAGGTTATCCGGATGTCATATATTTTATTAATAAAGAGCACAGGTGAACGCTGTATTAGCGGCTTTTATAAATAGCAAAGAGATTTTAAATAATTAACTGAAAATATATATATTTTGTTAAAGGGTAGTGCTGCTGAAAAAAAAAAAAAGATTTTCTTCTTTTTCTGATTAGTAATGAAAGAATTTAGCTCCTTAAAGGGTTGGTCCACTCGGAAACGGCTGGGTGGGCTGTTGTTGGTGTCGGAGAGGTAAACCATCTCATGCTTTCTTGTATTTCCCGGGGACTCCGGTGACGAGACCTCAGTGTTCGGGTTTCCAAATCTGCTGGGCTTTCCATTTCCTTTATATTAAGGTGGAATGTGTAAGTGACAGAAGTACAAATAACTTCTAAGTTCATATAACATTTATATTAGAATACAGTGAGGGGGGGAAAAGTATTTGGCCCCCTGCCGATTTTGTACGTTTGCCCCACTGACCAAGAAACGATCAGTCTATAGTTTTAATGGTCAGTTTATTTTAACAGTGAGAGACTGAAGAACAACCAAAAAAATCCCAAAAACGCATTTCAAAAGAGTTATAAATTGAATTGCATCCCCGGAAGATTTTACCCCCTTTCCTGACCAGAGCACTTTTTGCGATTCGGCACTGTGTCGCTTTAACTGACAATTGCGCGGTCGTGCGACGTTGTACCCAAACAAAATTGACGTCCTTTTTTCCCCACAAATAGCGCTTTCTTTTGGTGGTATTTGATCCCCCTGCGGTTTTTATTTTTTGCGCTATAAACAAAAAAAGCGACCATTTTGAAAAAAACGCATTATTTTTTACTTTTTGCTATAATAAACATCCTCCAAAAATATATAAAAAACAAATTTTTTCCTCAGTTTAGGCCGTATTCTTCTACATATTTTTGGTTAAAAAAAAATCGCAATAAGCGTATATTGATTGGTTTGCGCAAAAGTTATAGCGTCTACAAAATAGGGGATAGTTTTATGGCATTTTTATTACTAATTATTTGTTCTATTAGTAATGGCAACGATCTGCGTTTTTTATCGTGACTGCGACATTATGGCGGACACATCGGACACTTTTGACACTATTTTGGGACCATTGTCATTTATACAGCGATCAGTGCTATGAAAATGTACTGATTACTGTATAAATGACACTGGCAGGGAAGGGGTTAAACACTAGGGGGCGATAAAGGGGTTAAGTGTGTCCTAGGGAGTGATTCTAACTGTGGGGGGATGGGCTTCCACTCACATGACAGCGATCACTGCTCCCGATGACAGGGAGCAGTGATCTCTGTCATGACACAAGCCAGAATGGGGAAATGCCTTGTTTACATGGGTATATCCCCGTTCTGCGACTCCATGACACGATCGCCGGGAGACCGGCGGACATCGAGTCCTCAGGTCCCGTGCGCTCGCTAGCCCCGCCAATTAAAGGGGACGTACAGGTAGGCCAATTTGCCCACCGCTGACATTGTGCCTACGTATATCGGCAAGTGGTTAATGAGTGAAATAAGTATTTGATCCCTTCGCAAAACATGACTTAGTACTTGGTGGCAAAACCCTTGTTGGCAATCACAGAGGTCAGACGTTTCTTGTAGTTGCCCACCAGGTTCTCGCACATCTCAGGAGGGATTTTGTCCCACTCCTCTTTGCAGATTCTCTCCAAGTCATTAAGGTTTGGAGGCTGACAATTGGTAACTCGAACCTTCAGCTCCCTCCACATATTTTCTAAGAGATTAAGGTCTGGAGACTGGCTAGGCTACTCCAGGACCTTAATGTGCTTCTTCTTGAGTCACTCCTTTGTTGCCTTGGCCGTGTGTTTTGGGTCATTTTCATGCTAGACTACCCATCCACGACCCATTTTCAATGCCCTGGCTGAGGGAAGGAGGTTCTCACCCACGATTTGATAGACATGGCCCCATTCATCGTCCCTTTTGATGTGGTGAAGTTGTCCTGTCCCCTTAGCAGAAAAACATCCCCAAAGCATAATGTTTCCACCTCCATGTATGACGGTGGGGATGGTGTTCTTGGGGTCATAGGCAGCATTCCTCCTCCTCCAAACATGGCGAGTTGAGTTGATGCCAAAGAGCTTGATTTTGGTCTCATCTGACCACAAAACTTTCACCCAGTTCTCCTCTGAATCATTCAGATGTTCATTAGCAAACTTCAGATGGGCCTGTACATGGGCTTTCTTAAGCAGGGGGACCTTGCGGGGGGCTGCAGGATTTCAGTCCTTCGCAGCGTAGTGTGTTATCAATTGTTTTCTTGGTGACTATGGTCCCAGCTGAGATCATTGACAAGATTCTCCTGTGTAGTTCTGGGCTGATTCTTCACCGTTCTCATGATCATTGAAACTCCACGAGGTGAGACCTTCCGTGGAGCCCCAGACCGAGGGAGATTGACAGTTATTTTGTGTTTCTTCCATTTGTGAATAATCCGCACCAACTGTTGTCACCCTCTCACCAAGCTGCTTGGCGATGGTCTTGTAGCCCATTCCAGCCTTGTGTAGGTCTACAATCTTGTCCCTGACATCCTTGGACAGCTCTTTGGTCTTGGCCATGGTGGAGAGATTGCAATCTGATGGATTGCTTCTGTGGACAGGTGTCTTTTATACAGGTAACAAGCTGAGATAAGGAGCACTCCCTTTAAGAGAGTGCTCCTAATCTCCGCTCAGTACCTGTATAGAAGACACCTGGGGAGCCAAAAATCTTGCTGATTGATAGGGGATCAAATACTTATTTCACTCATTAAAATGCAAATCAATTTATCATTTTTTTTAAATGCGATTTTTCTGGATATTTTTGTTGTTATTCTGTCTCTCACTGTTAAAATAAACCGACCATTAAAATTATAGACTGATCGTTTCTTTGTCAGTGGGCAAACCTACAAAATCAGCAGGGGATCAAATACTTTTCCCCCCTCACTGTATACAACATACAGCACAGCATTCAGAGTGGTGTGCGGAGTATGTAACATACAGAACAGTGTACAGAATGGAGTAAATTACATCCAGCACAGTTTATATGTGTGGAGCTGTCCAGAGAATGTTCTGTACATCCGTGTATACAGTAAGACAGTCTGAAATATATACAGCACAGTGTAAATGGTGAGGTAGTCTATAGTATATACAGCACAGTGTATAGGGTGAAGTAGTGTGGAATATATACAGTACATCACAGTGCATAAGGTGAGGTAGTGTGGAGTATATACAGCACAGTGTAGAGTGAGGCAGCCTGGAGTATGTACTGCACAGTGTACAGAGTGGAGCGGTCCAGAGTATGTCACATACATCACAGTGTGTATAGTGCGGTAGTCAGAAGTATGTACAGCACAGTGTATAGAGTGGGGCAGTTTGGAGTATGAACAACACATATAGATTAGGACAGTCTGTAGTACACACAGCACAGTGTATAGACTGGAGCAATCTGGGGAAAGTACAGCACAGTATATAGAGTGAGGCAGTCTGGAGTATATACAGCACAGTGTATAGAGTGGGGCAGTCTGGAGTATATACAGCACAGTATATAGAGTGAGGCAGTCTGGAGAATGTGCATCATAGTGTATAGGGAGTGAGTACAGCACAGACAAAATGTGTTTGACCAAATCGCATGACAAGTCGCACCCTATTGTCCGCAATGGAAGCGGTCAATATGGTGCCACTCTGACTCCATTGGAGTCGCACCGATTTTGAAAGTAGTTCTTACACTACCTTTTATAAGTTCAGGTGCGACTTGCATAGGCATCTGTGCATAAAGTCGCACCTGAAGTCGCAATTGGCGTGCGACTTTGAAATTGTGCGGCTTCAATTGAAGTTGCACGATTTCAAAGTCAGATTCATTGTAACCAAAGGCTAAATATAACTGTTGGTTAATGGAAAATGTAACAGGAAGGGTTTGGAACACCTCAAGGTGGTCAATGAACAGATTTAGTGCTAGAGACCCCAAGAGATATGAGATGCTAGTAAGTGACTTAGCCGGCAGATTCCTTCTACAACTGAATTATCATTCTTGGGTGGAATGACCCCTTAAAGCTGGACTCTAAGCACATAAAGACACAAATTAACACAGATCTACATTATCAATAAATAATTATATTTATTTCTTTTAAATGCAAACAGTTTAAAGTATCTGAAATCGACCAGGTATCAGCCTCTTGTAATCCCTGTACAGCAGAGCTTAGACTGGGGGAAAAAATAAGCAATACAAGTTGACAATCTATTCTGCTGCAGTACTCATGTGCTAACAAGGAGCATGCTGATAGGAGACAAGAGCAGAGTGACAGAGAGGTGAGCTGCTGCTTTTCCTTTCACTTTACAGTCATAGGCTGGGGGAGGAACAAGACCTGTAAGTGTTGCTTAAAGCCCAACTCTGGGAATAATCATTTTCATTTTGTGAAGAAGAAAAAAAAAAAGAAAGAAAGAAGAAGAAGACAAAAAAAAGAAGAGGAAGAAAGAATAAGAAGAAAGAAGAGGAAGAAAGAATTCAAAGAAGAAAGAAGACTAAGAAGACAAAAGAAGACAAATAAAGTAGAGGAAGAAAGAAGGTGAAGAGCAAAGACAAAGAAGAAGAAAGAAGTCGAAAAAAGAAGAGGAAGAAAGAAGGTGAAGGAAAAAAAGACATGGAAAGAAGAAGAAATAGGATGATGAAGAAAGAAGAAGAAGAAAGAAGATAAAGAAAGAAGAAAGATGACAAAGAAATAAGGTGAAGAAAGAAGATGAAGAAATAAGAAGAAAGAAGGTGAAGAAGAAAGAAGAAGAAAGAAGAGGAAGAAAAAGGGTGAAAAAAAAGACAAGGAAAGAAGAAGAAATAAGATGATGAAGAAAGAAGACAAAGAAAGAAGAAGAAAGATGACAAAGAAATAAGGTAAAGAAAGAACAAGAAAGAAGATGAAGAAAGAAGAAATAAGAAGATGAAGAAAAAGAATGAAGACAAAGAAACAAGAGGAAGAAAGAAGATAATGAAAAAAGATAAGAAAAGAAGAAGAAATAAGATGATGAAGAAAGAAGACCAAGAAAGAAGATGAAGAAGGGAGAAGAAAGTTGGCAAAGAAATAAGCTGAAGAAAGAACAAGAAAGAAGATGAAGAAAGAATAAGAAGAAAAAACGTGAAGAAAGAAGAAGACAGAAGATGAAGAAAAAGACAAGAGATGAAGAAAGAAGAGGAAGAAAGAAGGTGAAGAAAAAAGACAAGGAAAGAAGAAGTAATAGGATAATGAAGGAAGAAGAAGAAAAATGACAAAGAAATAAGGTGAAGAAAGAACAAGAAAGAAGGTGAAGAAAGAAGAAGATGAAGAAAAAAGAAGAAAGAAGACAAAGAAAAAGAAAGGTGACAAAGAAATAAGGTGAAGAAAGAACAAGAAAGAAGATTGAGAAAGAAGGTTGAAAAAAAGACACAGAAAGAAGAAGAAATAAGATGAAAAAAGAAGAAAGATGATAAAGTAAGAAGATGAGGAAAATTAAAGAAAAAGAAAAAAGATGACAAAGAAAGAAGCAGAAATAAGATGATGAAAAAAAGAAGACAAAGAAAAAAGATGAAGAAAGATAAAGGAAAAAGAAAACAAAGAAAAAAGAAGAAGATGAAGAAACAAAGGAAAGAAAGAAGCAGAAATAAGATGATGAAGAAGGAAGATGAAGAAAGATAAAAACAAAGAAGAACGAAAACGAAGAAAGAAGAAGATGAACAAAGTGAAGAAAATAGACAAAGAAGAAGCAGAAATAAGATGATGAAGAAATAAGACAAAGAAAGAAGATGAAGAAAGATAAAGAAGAAGATGAAAGAAGACAAAGAAAGAAGATGAAGAAACAAAAGGAAGAATAAGAAGACAAAATATGATGCTAAAAGCGGAGTTTTACCCAAAAGTGGAACATCCGCTTTAATGCCCCGTACACACGGTCGGATTTTTCGATGGAAAATGTCCGATCGGAGCGTGTTGTCGGAAATTCCGACCGTGTGTGGGCTCCATCGGACATTTTCCATCGGATTTTCCGACACACAAAGTTGGAGAGCAGGAGATAAAATTTTCCGACAACAAAATCCGTTGTCGGAAATTCCGATCGTGTGTACACAAATCCGACAGACAAAGTGCCACGCATGCTCAGAATAAATAAAGAGATGAAAGCTATTGGCCACTGCCCCGTTTATAGTCCCGACGTACGTGTTTTACGTCACCGCGTTTAGAACGATCGGATTTTCTGACAACTTTGTGCGACCGTGTGTAGACAAAACAAGTTTGAGCTAACATCCGTCGGAAAAAATACTAGAATTTTGTTGTCGGAATGTCCGAACAAAGTCCGACCGTGTGTACGCCCTATTAGTATTCCTGACCCCCCGACATGCCACATTTGGAATGTCATTTTTTTTTTTTTTTGATGGGGGGGGAGCGGGTACCTAGTTTTGACAGGTACCCAGCCTCCACTTCTGCTCGGCGCACCGTGGCGCAAGGAGCAAAAGTTCTCCTCTCCCCCTCCCTCCCTTGAATCTTCTGGGACACGTCACAGGTCCCAGAAGATTGCCCGGCCATTCAGGAGGTGCAGCCTGACTCGCGCATGCGCAGTTCGCACCCGGCTGTGAAGCCCCAAGCTGTCATAGCCGGGTGCCCGCACTTACAATGCCAGCGCCGGTTCGGGGCCACTCTGTGCAAAAGGAGCTGCACAGTGGAGGTAAGTATGATATGTTAGTTTTTTTTTGTTTTTTTTTTAAACAAACCCTTACAATCACTTTAAGATAGGCCCATTTGCCAGAAAAAAACCCAAGAAAAAAAAAAAACGATCGACTTCGAGGATCGTGGCTAGGTGGCCAGGGGTCACAGAGACGCCAAATTTGGGGGGTAGGAAGACCTAGAGAGGATGAGCTCACAGTGCCTCTCCTTACTTCTTGTCAGAGTCACTGAGCTCAATGGACAGCTTGGAGCCTGCAGAGTTTGATAGGCAGCACCGTCTGTCAAACTCGCCTATTTATTTCAATGGCGCCACTCTGCAACTGCAAGCCAAACTCGCTCGCAGTAGCAGCATAGTCCAACAATGTAAAACTACCATTCAGCGATGTAAAAAAACAAGGAGGCGGCAGTAGCACCTCATGAACGCCTGTCAGCTGCTGCTATACCACTTGTTGAAAAGCAATCCACCACTGATCACTTTTCAGAGGGCAGTAAGCATTACCGCAAACGTGAAAGAAACTTGAAACACATCATCCATTTCACACTCCCCACCAACTAGGTCACTCCCCAGCCACATCCCATGTTAGCCCCCTCCCTTCAACTTATATCACAGGTGACCATTTCCCAACCTGCAGATGGAAGACCCTACTCCAAAAGATATCACTCCCAGTCACTCCCCCCACCCCCACCTGCTGATTGATATCCCTCCATGACCACCTCACACCCCCCCTGCTGACAGACCTCCCTCCCCAGCCTGTCCCCACATACCTCTCACCTGCTGACCTGTGGATGGGGGAATCACTCCGCAGTGTTATTGTGTTCTGGCAGTGGGGAGCCTTCCCTACCCACACAATACAATGATCAGTGTTGTTAACTATAGCTGGCAGCACTGATTGTTTTGGGGAAAACCTGACAGGCTGGTTGTAATTCTTCACACTCCTCTCCTATACATAGTGCCCCCTGTCTTACCTTCCACACTCATCTCCTGTACAATACTGCTCACTATCATACCCTCCACACTCTTCTCTTGTACATACTGCTCACTATCATACCCTCCACACTCTTCTCCTGTACATACTGCCCACTGTCATACCCTCCACACTCTTCTCCTGTACATACTGCCCGCTGTCATACCCTCCACACTCCTCTCCTGTACATACTGCCCACTGTCATACCCTCCACACTCTTCTCTTGTACATACTGCCCACTGTCATACCCTCCACACTCTTCTCTTGTACATACTGCCCACTGTCATACCCTCCACATTCCTCTCCCTCACCTGCACATACTTCCCACTTTCATCCATACTCTTTCCCTATGCCTCCTACCCACAAAACAGTTTTTTTTCAAAGAGAGAGAGAGAGAGAGAGAGAGAGAGAGAAAGGGGATGAGAGAGGGGTAAGGGAGGGAGGATGAGAGAGAGAGGGGGATGAGAGAGAGAGAAAGGGGATGAGAGAGGGATGAGGGGTAAGGGAGGGGGGATGAGAGAGAGGGGGAGGATGAGAGAGAGAGAGAGGGGGGTGAGGGGTAAGGGAGGGAAGATGAGAGAGAGGGAAAGGGGGTGAGAGAGTAGAGAGGGGTGAGGGGTAAGGGTAGGAGGATGAGAGAGAGAGAAAGGGCATGAGAGAGGGGTGAGGGGTAAGGGAGGGAGGATGAGAGAGAGAGAGGGAGGATGAGTGAGAGAGTAAGGGAATGAGAGAGGGGTGAGGGGTCTCTCTCTCTCTCTCTCTCTCTCTCTCTCTCTCTCTCTCCCATCCTCCCTCTCTCTATTTAAATTTAATTTGTATAACAAAAAAATTATTTGCATTTTATTTATTTTATTTTTTTATAAAAAGCCCCACCAAGATCCTCAGCACCAGGCCCATGATGTTCTTAATCCGGCCATGCAACAGTATAATGACAGCATGTATAAAAAAATGTCACCCAGGGGGTGTTCTGCTTAATTTTATTTTTCTTTCTTTTTTTTTTTTAACAATGGTGTGTTAATTGAAGATGTGGAATTTTCGTGTCCTAGCAGGAACATCTGGTACTATAATTTTTTTTATTTCTAAATAATAAATTATTATTATTTTTTTTTTTTCGTGTGTTGGCTAGAAGAACAGTAACCCGCCACAGCTGACAAATAATCGACCTTTGTTATTTCATTCGGAGGATTTCAATGAGGATTATCTGACTGCGCCCTCCAGAGCTATCGACTTGCCAGCATTTCAGGACGATACATCTGGAAGACTAGAGCTGGGGCTTTCTATAGACAACATCTGAATGATTTTATCCTAATTAAAACTGGCACTTCACTTTACTAGGCTGTGTTGGACAGAAACCGCATTGAACAGTTTTCCTTACGCAGAAGTTTTTCCTTCCAATACGCTGACATTTTCACCGATATTATTGAAAGCTGAATTTAACCCATTAGTTACCTGAAACTGGGCATCATCTGGGGTGCAACGGCACCCACAGGCGGGGCACAGACCGTCACTCAACAATGGCCTCATTAAAGGTGCTTCTCTCCACCTCCGGGGGGGTTACTTACTAAAACGGCATGGTGCAAAATCCTCTGCAAAGAAACCAATCAGCTTCCAGGCTTTATTGCCAAAGCTTAACCAATTGCTTACCGGGCACATAAACCCCCTTCCTGCCCAGACCAATTTTCAGCTTTCAGCGCTGTCGCACTTTGAATGACAATTGCGCGGTCAGACAACACTGTACCCAAATGAAATTTTTATCATTCTTTTCACACAAATAGAGCTTTCTTTTGGTGGTATTTAATCACAGCTGAGGTTTTTATTGTTTGCTAAACAAACAAAACAAGATGGAAAATTTTGAAAAAAAAAAGAAAATCATATTTCATAGTTTGTTATAAAATTTTGCAAACGGGGTAATTTTTCTCCTTCATTGATATGCACTGATGAGGCGGCACTGGTGGGCACTGATAGGCTGCACTGGTGGGCACTGATAGGCTGCACTGATGGGCACTGATAGGCACAGATAAGTAGACACTGATAGGCACAGATAAGGCAGCACTGATGGCCACTGATAAGATGGCACTGATGGGCCCTGATGGGTGGCACTGATAGGTGTTACTGATAGGTACCACTGATAGATGGCACTGATGGGCACTGATAGGTGGCACTGATGGGCACTGGTAGGTGACACTGATGGGCAGCACTGTTGATGAGGCACTGATTGGTGACACTGATAGGTGGCACTGTGGGCACTGATGGGTGGCACTGTGGGCACTGGTAGGTGGCGCTGGTGGGCACTGGTAGGCGGCACTGTTGTGCACTGGTAGGTGGCACTGGCAGGTGGCACACATGAGCTGGCGGGAGCTCTCCTTGATCGGGACTGATGTCCCTCTAAGAGCCGCCGGTGGTCGGCTTTTTTTTCCCTCCTCACGCTGTCAGCGCGAGGAGAAAAAATAGCCGATTACCGGCTCTGTTTACATCACATGATCAGCTGTCATTGGCTGACAGCTGATCATGTGGTAAGGGGTCAGGATCATAGATCTACAGACTCGCTGATCACAGAGCGCGCCGCGCGTGCCCTGCAGGGGGTGCGCAGGCTGCTCAGGCACGGGAGGACATCTAGTGACAAACTCCCGCCAAAGTATGTCCGCGCTGTAGCTGTCATTCGGCTATAACGCGGATCTGAAGAAGTTAAAGCGTTTGTTACCCCAGCACTTCATATCCCGGAAATGTGCCTGCTGTACCATGTAGTTGTATGGAGAACTATCCTTTTCTCTTTGTATTGCTTCCTTTATGTGAAATCCCTGGTGTTCCTGCCAACCCCGTCTGCTTTCCTATTAAAAACTGACCACACAAAGCAGGAGAGCACAGCACAGTCAGTTCTCTAGCTATGCTGGGAACTTAGTGCACTCTTCTCCAATGATCAGACTTGTCCTGACACCCCCCCCGCTGCACAGCCATTCACTGGGAAGCTCAGTGTCCTGCTGTTGCTCCTCCCCTAGCTCTTATGCTGCTGAGAACAGAGGGAAAGCGATCACCTATAAAAACAGGAAAAAAAGGTATTTATAATGTATTTTTATATAGTATCGATATACAAATGTTTCGCCTCTTGCCTTTGTCCCCTCTTACATCAGAGGGCTGGATAAAATCTTGCTAGCCCCTCTGCTTTCCTAATAAAAACTGACCACACTAAGCAGGAGAGCACAGCGTGATCAGTTCACTAGCTATGCTGGGAACTCAGTATGCTCTCCTCCAATGATCAGACTTGTAGTGACCCCCCCCTGCTGCACAGCCATTTACTGGGTGTGCTGTTGCTTCTCCTCCCCCCAGCTTTTATGCAGCTGAGACCAGAGGGAATGTGATCACTTTAAAAAAAAAAAAAGGGAAAAACTGTATTTATAATTTTTTTTTATATCTATACAAAACTGTTCATTTCTATTTTAAACCGAATGGGTTGTTTTACAAGGTGATTGTTTACAATCACTTTAATTTAATTCGCTTTAGCAAGCGAAATACAAGCTACGACTAAGCATAACGAAGCATCTATCCATGATGTGAAACGCGTTAGCTGGTTTTCCCTGTCTTCTATGCACAAGATTTGACTGTTTTTGGATTTTAATCTATTAAATAAAGATGCCTTTAGCGTCATAAAGGGATGGACATGGTCAGCAACAAAACTCAGGTACTTTCTTCCCCATTCTGATGCTCGGCTTGAACTTAAGCAAGTCGTCTTCACCACTTCTAGATGCTTAAATCCATTGAGTTGCTTCCATGTGATTGGCTGATTAGCAATTTGTGTCACATGGCCAGTTAGTGCACTTTCATGTTTACATGGCTGAGGACCTTCATAGAGGTAACAATTTTCAGCTTTGCGTGTAAAGGAAATAGTGCTCTGGGTAGAGCTTGTGACACATGTAAAGCAATCTAGCAATGACTCCATGACATTTCTCAGGGCGGGTTTCCTGATGGTGACAACACTGGAACATGACTGAGTGATGTGTGCTGAAACAATCTATTGTAGTTTCTGATGCAATAAATTCAAAGAATCATTAAGGGTAGGATTCCCCGTTGACAGCAGCATTACAAAAAAAAAAAAGTGTGAGGGCCCCCCCCCCAATTTTAAGGGGGACCCAATGCCAAAAAAAAGGAAACAACAATGCATGGGGTCCCCCCAAAACTTATACCAGGCTCTTCGGTCTGGTGTGGATTTTAAGGGGAATCCCACACCATAAAAAAAGGCGTGGGCCCCCCCTGAAATCCATACCAAATCCTTTTTCCAGTATTCAGCCTGGCAGGCCAGGAAAGGGAAGGTTATGAGCGAGTGTCCCCCTTCCTGAACAATACCAGGCCACATGCCCTCATCACGGGGGGGAGGGGGGACTTCCCCTGGCAAAGCAACTTGTCCCCATGTTGATGAGGGTAAGGGCCTCTTCCCCACAACCCAGGCCTAGATGTTGTGGGGGTGCGGGGGGGGGGGGGCAGCTTTATTGGAATCTGGAAGCAGTCTTTAACAAGGGAGCCCCCAGATCCCAGCCCTCCACATGCGAATGAGTATGGGGTACATTGTACCTCTACTCATTCACCAAAAAAATGTCAAAAGTAAATAAAAACACAAATTAATGAACAAATTAATGAGGTGGGCAACTACATGGCAAATGAGGTTCAATGTAGAAAAATGTAAAATAATGCATTTGGGTGGTAAAAATATGAATGCAATCTATACACTGGGGGGAGAACCTCTGGGGGAATCTAGGATGGAAAAGGACCCAAATTGTTGCAAAATTGCGTGTGCAAAAATGCGAAACGCACAGCAAAAAGCACTGCAGAATCTACCAAAAGCAATCCGCATAGGTGTGAACCGAGCCTAATAAAAAAAAAAATGTACCCTGATGTAAATCCATAATCAATCATGATGAACGTCGGCTTCTGACCCACATGAAGGAAAAAAAAAAAGGCCGCCCGTTGAACAAGACCGTTCATGTCGCTTAACATTTGCCAAATGACATCGCTGCTTCCTCCCGCCGTTCAGTAAACAAAGGGGCAGGGAAGCGGCGCTGTCTTTCAGCAAGTGTCAAGCGATAGGAGCTTTCATGTTTGGTGGGCGACGTTTTTTCCTTTTGTGTGGGTTGGCAGCCGGCTTTCATTGTGATTAACAATGGATTTTACATTGGGAAACTTTTATTTTTTTTAATAAAGGAATTGTCAAAAACTGTCTTGCGTTTTTTTTTTTTTTTTCATACTTTTTGGTGAATGAGTAGTACTGTCAGAAACTATGAAATCAGGCCGAGACAGAAGTACAGTTAAATCACACTTGTTTAATATTAAAAGTAAAAAGAACAAACGTAGTCAAAACATAGCCAAAGTTCAGTAACCAGAACAGATAGTCAGCCAAGCCAGAAGTCAGGGATCAATGTAGTGGAACAGCAAGCAGGATCTGGAGCCAGAAGGGATGTCAGCAAAGCAAGTCTTGAACAGGATCGCAGGAGATAGTTTCTGTGATGTGGCCAAGGCAAAGACAGAGCTCCTCCGGACTGGACTTCTTAAGTAGGCAGGACTGACGAGCAGCATATCATCAACATCTGAGTAACTGTGGAGAGATGGGAGCTGGCAATTAGATGACAGCTGAGCGGCCAGCTCAGAGAAGGAAGGGCTGAGCCCAGCCCTGACAAGTACCATGTACCCCATACTCATTCACATGGAGTTGGCCAGGATCTAGGGCCCTCTTTTTAAAGGGAGCTTCTAGATTCCTATAAACTAACCCACCCACAACCACCGGACCCGGGTTGTGGGGAAGAGGCCCTTGTCCTCATCAACATGGGGACTAGGTGCTTTGCAGGTGGGTACCCCCCTGTACCCTTGGCCCCACATTCCAACCAACAATAATTCTGGCTCCCATAGACTGGCAACAGTAGGTGCTCATGTAGCACACAGATTAGTCCTGTCAATTTAAGAAGGTGCTCCTAATGACAACTCGTTATGTGTATAAAAGACACCTGTCCACAGAATCTCTTTCTTCGATTCAAACCTCACCATCATGGGCAAGAACAAAGAGCTCTCAAAGGATGTCAAGGACAAGATTGTAGACCTGCACAAGACAGGAATGGGCTACAAGACCATCAGCAAGAAGCTTAGTAAGAAGGAGACAACTGTTGGAGCAATTATTCGCAAACGGAAGAAATACAAAATAACCATCAATTGGTCTTGGCCTGCAGCTCCATGCAGGATATCACCTCATGGGGTAAGGATGATCATGAAAAAAGTAAGGGATCAGCCCAGAATCACACATGAGGAGCTTGTGAATGATCTCAAGGCAGTATGGACCACAGTCACCAAACAAATCATTGGTAACACAATACGTCGCCATGGATTGAAATTCTGCAGCGCCCACAAGGTCCCCCTCCTCAAGAAGACACATGTACAGGCCCACCAATTTCAATGAACATCTAATGATGTGGTCAGATGAAACCAAAATTGAGCTCTTTGGCGGTAACTCGACTCGCCATGTTTGGAAGAAGAAAAATGCTGACTATGATCCTAATAAGACACAATCAATACAGTCAAGCACGGAGGTGGAAACATTATGCTTTGGGGCTGTTTCTCTGCTAAAGGTGCAGGCTGACTTTGCCGCATTGAGGGGCCAATGGACGGCGCCATGTATTGTAAAATCTTGGATGAGAGCCTTCTTCCCTCAGCCAGAACACTTAAGATGGATTGGGAATTGGTCTTCCAGCATGACAATGACCCAAAAAATACCCCGAAGGCAACAAAGGAGTGGCTCAAGAAGAAGCACATTAAGGTCATGGAGTGACCTAGCCAGTCTCCAGACCTTAATCCTATAGAAAATGTATGGAGGGAGCTGAAACTTTGAGTTGCCAAGTGACAGCCAAGAAACTTTAAGGATTTAGAGAAGATCTGTAAAGAAGAGTGGACCAAAATCCCTCCTGAGATGTGTGCAAACCTGGTAACCAACTACAGACACAAGAAATGTCTTACCTCTGTGCTTGCCAACAAGGGTTTCTCCACCAAGTACTAAGTCATGTTTTGCTTGGGGATCTAATACTTATTTTACTCACTGAACTTCAACTCCATTTATAACATTTGTATCATATATTTTTTCCTAAAGACTGACACTCACCAGGCCACCTGGCTGACTCTCAGGAGATCTCATGGATGTGCTGACCTGCTCCTGCTGTCCTCTCACTTGCTCTTGTGCCTCCAGGAAAGGGTTCCTCCGTGTGCTGTAGACGGTCCCTCCAGCATCCAAGCCCCAGGCCCGAGGTCACCCCCCTCCTCAGCACTCCACCTAAATTTTCCACCCGTCTCCCCTGGTGGCATGACTCATACCTATTTATGAGGTGAGATTGCCCCCTTCCAGCCCATTTGCTGGGAATTGGCTGAGGCCCTTATAAATATGCCAAGTAGCTCCTCCTAAACGCCACCCACTATGTCTAGAACATTCTCCAATGTTCCAGAGAACAGGGGGAGGCATCAGAGAGTCTGTTTGCTGAGTCATCCAGCCCCTGAGTCACTCATCCCTGGACCAGATTCACAACACAGGCCTGGCTCTACACTAACAAAACCTGTTTACACCTAGCACACTAGCTAGAGGGTTCTACATGCCTTTCCTGACACAGTGCGACCACCATTGTATGGGGGGCATTCTATCCATCGGCCACCAGCATAAAGGGCATTCTAGCAACTGAATTTATTTTAGCTGGGGTTCCCCAGAACCTGAAAATTACTTCAAGGGTTCCTCTGGGGCAAAAAGGTTGAGAAAGACTACCCTATACCAACCCAGGATCTCCAAGCATGGTTGGGGGCTGTTTTTTCTGCACACATACTGACTCATCTATCCAGCAACCGCATTTGGTGGATAACTCTGGGTAAAATGTGATTACACACAGTTTAAGAACCTCATTTAGACTTATGAAGGCAATTAGTACTCTGCAGTGCTAGCTGTTGTTTAGCATCTCTGTAGGAGGATTACATTTATTATGGAGATTGGAGAATCAGAGGCCCCTTCAACGATCCCGCTACGGGGGCCCCATCACAAGGAGTTTCTTAGGCTGCAGCAAGGAGAACTCTCGTCTCTAGACCTTGAGAATAAAAGGAGAATTCTCTAATAGGATAAAATTTCCTGCAGTATATCTGCAAAGTGAACCCGTCCCGAGGACATGGCGAGCGAGGAGAGAAACAGCGACGGACGTGAGATACAATGTAACACCCGTCCCTCGCTCACACACACACACTCAGGCGTCCGGAATGTTATTCATCTCTGCAGGAAGGAAACAAAGCGCATAGCCAACGTTACATACAGCCCACGTCCACCCATTGAAGCACGCCGCTGAGGTCTTAATTAGGGCTAAAGAATCCCTCCCGAAAAATAAGACTATAGCAAAATGCTACTGAGAATGCTAAAGTTCCAGAGTCAAACCATTTTTTGCAAAGAAAGGGGAAGGGTCAGGGCCTCTGCCAGGTTTTTATTGCTGTCGGTGTCCCCACTAGGGAGATTCTACTTACTTGTCCTGGTGACCATTGTCTCCAATGCAGAAAGGAATGGCAAATCCAAGTCTTGAGTTGTCACAGAAACACGAGGTGCAAGAAAATCCTCCGAAGGGGACATCTGTTCTGGGTGACAATTGTATCAGAAGAGACCCCCTTCCCAGCCTTGCAGAGCTCTCCCTTTATTTCCTGCTGTATCTCAGAAAATGAAGGGAAACTTCCTCAATGAGCAGTGGTGTCACTAGGGTTGGTGTCACCTGGTGTGCTCAGGGCTGGTGCAAGGCTTTTTGATAGTGAAATCTAATTATGCCGTCCACCCCTCGGCTCCACCCCTGACTCCACCCCCTTTGCCATGCCCATGTATACCCCACCTTTTTAATGAAGCGCCCATGAAATGCAGCCTCACCAGCGCCCATCAATGCAGCCTCACCAGCGCCCATCAATGCAGCCTCACCAGTGCCCATTAAATGCAGCCTCACCAGCGCCCATCAATGCAGCCTTACCAGTGCCCATCAATGAATGTTTGCTTGCTTCCATTCATTCAGGAGTCAGGACACACACACAGTCCTCCACCGCCGCTGCGCCTCTGACGCTATGTGCGAACAGAGTGGCGGCTGCCTGCTGATGCTGAGAATTAGTTGCTTGCTGCAGAGAGAAGAGAGTAGGAACACCAGTGGCCGGGCGCCCTAGGCAGCAGTGCGCCCTAGGCAGCTGCCTAGTTTGCCTAGTGGTAGCACTGGCCCTGGGTGCAGTAAAACATGGGGGTTGATTTACTTAGGCCAGTTCTCATATCTCTGGCCGTGGGTTCCCAGCATTCCCACGCACTCCACGGCCGCCCCGAACCTGTGGTTACCGCCTCCACTGAGAGCCGGTCACACTTGCCGGTCATGCGAATTGGATACGGTGAAAACCGCATCCGATTCGCGTATATGTGAACCCGGCTTAAAGCCAAATAGACTGTGCACTTTGCAAGTGCAGCTGCTCAAGAGCTTAGTAAGGCTGGGTTCACACGTATGCAAATTGGATGTGGGTTTCCCGGCATCCAATTTGCATGACAGGCAAGTGTGACCGGCTCGCAATGGAGCCAGTTCACACATGTCCAAGGTGGCCACGGTCCGGATTGAAAAAGGGACCAGTGCGTGTTTGGGTCTGGTTCAGGTGCGAACTCAAGCAAAGATTTGGACCTGAATCACACCTGAACCGGTGAACAGACACGCACCGGACCCTAGGCACAAACCCGCCACCGCACATATGTCAACCTGACCTCAATGAGTAGAAGCTCTGCTGACTTCCATGATCCAATCATGTGCAGGCAAAAATGCATTTTTTAAAATTTTATTTTCCTTGCACGTGATTGGGTATTCTTTATAAAGTGAAGCCTTACCTCATTTACTAAGCTCTGGAGCAACTGCACTTGCAGAGTGCAACTGTGCTTTGCAAAGTGCACAGTATATTTGCCTTAAGTAAATCAACCCCATGGTGTCACCAACCCCCCCCCCCACACACACTCAGTGCCATCTTAAGAGCATTATAGGCCCCCGGGCAATACAGTGCACTGGGGCCCTACCAACGGCGGTAGTTGAGGGAGGGTGGCAGCAGTGGTACTTGAGGGGGGGTGGCAGCGGTGGTACTTGAGGGAGGGTGGCAACAGTGATGTTGAGGGGGTGGCAGCGGTGCTACTTGAGGGAGGGTGGCAACAGTGATGTTGAGGGGGTGGCAGCGGTGGTACTTGAGGGGGGTGGCAAGCGGTGGTACTTGGGGGGGCAGCGGTGGTACTGGGGGGGTGGCAGCGGTGGTACTTGGGGGGGTGGCAGCGGTGGTACTGGGGGGGTGGCAGCGGTGGTACTTGGGGGTGGCAGCGGTGGTACTTGGGGGGGGTGGCTGTGGTGGTTCTTGAAGGGGGTGGTAGCGGTGGCAGTGGTGGTACCATCCTCTCCCACCACCACCTTTGCCTCTTACTGATCCTATCCCCCCACCACTGATCTCATCCCTATCCCCCATTACTTCTACAACAGAGAGTACACGGGGCACATCAGGGCACATGGGGCACATCAGAGCACATGGGGCACATCAGGGCACATAGGGCACATCAGGGCACATGGGGCACATCAGGGTACATGGAGCACATCAGGGCACATCAGAGGACATGGGGCACATCAGGGTACATGAAGCACATCAGGGCACATGGGGCACATCAGGCACATCAGGGTACATGGAGCACATCAGGGCACATTCAGGGCACATGGGGCACATCAGAGCACATTCAGGGCACATGGGGCACATTAGGGTACATGGGGCATATCAGAGCACATGGGGCACATCAGGGCACATGGGGCACAGTGTTTACTTGTCGTTTTCTTCAAATGCAGAGTAGCTCAGGAAGCGTCTGTAATAGGTTCTCTCTCATGTCACTCAGCGCTGCTTCCCGGTGGCCCCTCCTCTCTTCTTGCCCATCCCAGATGATGTCACAAGCCAATGGAGATGGACGAGAAGAGAGGTGGGGCCGCCGGGGAGCAGCGCTGCGTGATATGAGAGAGAACTTATTACAGACGCTTCCTGCACTACTCTGCATGCATCTAGGTCTACCTGTCAGGCGCCAGCTGTAGACGATTGATGGGTAAATCACTGCGGACCTCCGGGGGGAATTCACCGCACTGCAGATCATGTGGCCAGTACATGCCCGGGCCCCTCACACAGCGAACGGGCAGGTGGCGGGCCCCCCTGAATTGGCATAACTACAGGGCCCAGTGCTGGGGTTGCTACATGCAGGGCGCCGGAAGCATGGCTTCCAATTGGGGTTTTTTGTTTTTTTTTAAGCAGGTGATTAGAGCCAGAGGCTTTAATAGGCTTCAAAAAAGGTTGGGCTCGGCATGCTGAGCAGTGCTCCGTAGCCCACCTAGTTGTGTGGCAATAGCGAATGAATATTTGCTATTGTAACACGGATTCTCCTCCCGGACAAACAGAAAGCGGGTCATGAGACCCATCACCCGATTGGCCGCAGGGAGATCCGATCGGATTGGCCGCTAGGAAGAGTAGGGAGGAAGAAGGAAACGCAGGGGAACCGAGAAACCAGCCGCCCGCAGCCTGGCGAGAAGCCACCGCCCAGAGCGCTGCCCACAAGATGGGGTAAGTGCGGGGGCCCCGACTACTGACTGACCGCTTGGGGGGGGGATCCTACCTGTGACCCCCATGACCCAGCCGGCCGACCATCCGGCTGACTGGGAGGGGAGGAGAGAAAGAAAATGAATGCAGCCACTACTTCTGATGATTGGTAAATTACAACATGATACATTTTTAGTTTTGGGTTTATTACCGCTTTACAGCAGAATTCCAGCCAAAATACCAAAAATGAATAGCTTGTTAAAAGATAAAAATTAAAAAAAACAGCTTTTGCTGAAATATTAAAGTGTTACTAAACCAAGGAGCCAAGTGAAATTCCTAAAGAAGGACCTTCATGCCAAGATCATCGGGGATAACGAAAGCTACACATTTTTTAAGGGTTAAGGGCCCGTTCACACCAGGTCAGGTGGAATGCATTTTTGATTGCACTTCAACTGCATAGACAGCCAAACATCCAGGTTATCCTATGGGCATGATTCACACCATTGCATTGCAGTGCAATGAAAAAAAAAAGTAATGCAAGCTGCATTTTTTCTGTACTGCAGATGCATAGAAGCGTGTACAAATGCATGTAAATGGATGAAAATGTGACGCAACGTGGTGCAGTGAACCTAAAAGCCCAAAGAACAAAGAAGACGGAGGTGAGCTCAGAGGAAATGCAAGCTTAGGAAAAATGCACTGCAAATGCATGTCACTGCGCATACAAAAACATGCAATGAACACGCAGTTTCTGGTGTGAATGGTCCATAGAAATTACTTTTCAAAATTAAATTTACAAAGCTAAAGTTTTTATTTAGATTTAAAGCGTTTGTTACCCCAACATTTTCCTGATATGTGTCTGCTGTACCATGTACTTATATACTGCTTCCCTTATGTGAAATCCCTGGTGCACCTGCCAGTCACCCTGCTTTCCTATTAAAATCTGACCACACTAAGCAGGAGAGCGCAGCGTGGTCAATTCTCTAGCTATGCTGGGAACTCAGTGTGCTCTTCTCCAATGATGTAAGAGGGAACTCTGATAGGGACTCCTATGTAAGAAGGAACTCTGATAGGGACTCCTATGTAAGAGGGAACTCTGATAGGGACTCCTATGTAAGAGGGAACTCTGATAGGGACTCTTATGTAAGAGGGAACTCTGATGGGGACTCCAATGAGGGAACTCTGATGGGGACTTCTATGTAAGAGGGAACTGGGAAGCTCAGTGTCCTGCTGTTTCTCCTCCCCCCAGCTCTTATGCAGTTGAGAACAGAGGGAATGTGATCACTTATAAAAACAGGAAAAAAATTTTTTTATACAGTATCTATATACAAATGTTTTGCCTCTTGCCTTTATCCCCTCTTACATCCGAAGGTCGGATAAAATTTTGCAGTGGGCCAGATTTGGCCTGTGGGCCATATTTAGAAGAAGTCTGGTATAGAAGGTGGGGAAAAAACAAGTGTATGAATAACTTCAGAGTCCCCATCCCCTCTTACATAGGAGTTCCCATCAGAGTTCCCTCTTACATAGGGGTTCCCATCTGCGTTTCCTCTTACATAGGAGTTCCCATCAGCGTTCCCTCTTACATAGGAGTCCCTATCAGCGTTCCCTCTTACATAGGAGTCCCTATCAGAGTTCCCTCTTACATAGAAGTCCCCATCAGCGTTCCCTCTTACATAGGAGTCCCCATCAGAGTTCCCTCTTAGATAGAAGTCCCCATCAGCGTTCCCTCTTACATAGGAGTCCCTATCAGAGTTCCCTCTTACATAGGAGTCCCTATCAGAGTTCCTTCTTACATAGGAGTCCCTATCAGAGTTCCCTCTTACATAGAAGTCCCCATCAGAGTTCCCTCATTGGAGTCCCCATCAGAGTTCCCTCTTACATAAGAGTCCCTATCAGAGTTCCCTCTTACATAGGAGTCCCTATCAGAGTTCCCTCTTACATAGGAGTCCCTATCAGAGTTCCTTCTTATATAGGAGTCCCTATCAGAGTTCCCTCTTACATAGAAGTCCCCATCAGAGTTCCCTCTTACATAGGAGTTCCCATCAGAGTTTCCTCTTACATAGGAGTCCCTATCAGAGTTCCCTCTTACATAGAAGTCCCCATCAGAGTTCCCTCTTACATAGGAGTCCCTATCAGAGTTCCCTCTTACATAGAAGTCCCCATCAGCGTTCCCTCTTACATAGGAGTTCCCATCAGAGTTTCCTCTTACATAGGAGTCCCTATCAGAGTTCCCTCTTACATAGGAGTTCCCATCAGAGTTCCCTCTTACATAGGGGTTCCCATCTGCGTTTCCTCTTACATAGGGGTTCCCATCTGCGTTTCCTCTTACATAGGAGTTCCCATCAGCGTTCCCTCTTACATAGGAGTCCCTATCAGAGTTCCCTCTTACATAGAAGTCCCCATCAGCGTTCCCTCTTACATAGGAGTCCCTATCAGAGTTCCCTCTTACATAGGAGTCCCTATCAGAGTTCCCTCTTACATAGGAGTCCCTATCAGAGTTCCCTCTTACATAGAAGTCCCCATCAGCGTTCCCTCTTACATAGGAGTCCCCATCAGAGTTCCCTCTTAGATAGAAGTCCCCATCAGCGTTCCCTCTTACATAGGAGTCCCTATCAGAGTTCCCTCTTACATAGGAGTCCCTATCAGAGTTCCCTCTTACATAGGAGTCCCTATCAGCGTTCCCTCTTACATAGAAGTCCCCATCAGCGTTCCCTCTTACATAGGAGTCCCTATCAGAGTTCCCTCTTACATAGGAGTCCCTATCAGAGTTCCCTCTTACATAGAAGTCCCCATCAGCGTTCCCTCTTACATAGGAGTCCCCATCAGAGTTCCCTCTTAGATAGAAGTCCCCATCAGCGTTCCCTCTTACATAGGAGTCCCTATCAGAGTTCCCTCTTACATAGGAGTCCCTATCAGAGTTCCCTCTTACATAGGAGTCCCTATCAGCGTTTCCTCTTACATAGGAGTCCCCATCAGAGTTCCCTCTTACATAGGAGTCCCCATCAGAGTTCCCTCTTACATAGGAGTCCCCATCAGAGTCCCCTCTTACATAGGAGTCCCCATCAGAGTTCCCTCTTACATAGGAGTCCCCATCAGAGTTCCCTCTTACATTGGAGTCCCCATCAGAGTTCCCTCTTACATAGGAGTCCCCATCAGAGTTCCCTCTTACATAGGAGTCCCCATCAGAGTTCCCTCTTACATAGGAGTCCCCATCAGAGTTCCCTCTTACATAGGAGTCCCCATCAGAGTTCCCTCTTACATAGGAGTCCCTATCAGAGTTCCCTCTTACATAGGGGTTCCCATCTGCATTTCCTCTTACATAGGAGTCCCCATCAGAGTTCCCTCTTACATAGGAGTCCCCATCAGAGTTCCCTCTTACATAGGAGTCCCCATCAGAGTTCCCTCTTACATAGGGGTTCCCATCTGCATTTCCTCTTACATAGGAGTCCCCATCAGAGTTTCCTCTTACATAGGGGTTCCCATCTGCGTTTCCTCTTACATAGGAGTCCCCATCAGAGTTCCCTCTTACATAGGAGTTCCCATCAGAGTTCCCTCTTACATAGGAGTCCCCATCAGAGTCCCCTCTTACATAGGAGTCCCCATCAGAGTTCCCTCTTATATAGGAGTCCCCATCAGAGTTCCCTCTTATATAGGAGTCCCCATCAGAGTTCCCTCTTACATAGGAGTCCCCATCAGACTTCCCTCTTACATAGGAGTCCCCATCAGAGCTCCCTCTTACATAGGAGTCCCCATCAGACTTCCCTCTTACATAGGAGTCCCCATCAGAGTTTCCTCTTACATAGGAGTCCCCATCAGAGTTCCCTCTTACATAGAAGTCCCCATCAGAGTTCCCTCTTACATAGGAGTCCCCATCAGAATTCCCTCTTACATAGGAGTCCCTATCAGACTTCCCTCTTACATAAGAGTCCCATCAGAGTCCCCTCTTACATAAGAGTCCCCATCAGAGTTCCCTCTTACATAGGAGTCCCCATCAGACTTCCCTCTTACATAGGAGTCCCCATCAGAGTTTCCTCTTACATAGGAGTCCCCATCAGAGTTTCCTCTTACATAGGGGTTCCCATCTGCGTTTCCTCTTACATAGGAGTCCCCATCAGAGTTCCCTCTTACATAGGAGTTCCCATCAGAGTTCCCTCTTACATAGGAGTCCCCATCAGAGTCCCCTCTTACATAGGAGTCCCCATCAGAGTTCCCTCTTATATAGGAGTCCCCATCAGAGTTCCCTCTTATATAGGAGTCCCCATCAGAGTTCCCTCTTACATAGGAGTCCCCATCAGACTTCCCTCTTACATAGGAGTCCCCATCAGAGTTCCCTCTTACATAGGAGTCCCCATCAGACTTCCCTCTTACATAGGAGTCCCCATCAGAGTTTCCTCTTACATAGGAGTCCCCATCAGAGTTCCCTCTTACATAGAAGTCCCCATCAGAGTTCCCTCTTACATAGGAGTCCCCATCAGAATTCCCTCTTACATAGGAGTCCCTATCAGACTTCCCTCTTACATAAGAGTCCCCCTCAGAGTCCCCTCTTACATTGGAGGGCCGGATAACATCTTGCAGTGGGCCATAGTTTTAAGAATCATGATATAGAACTTGGGGGGGGGGGGGGGGTGAAGGAGTGTATGAATAACTTCAGAGTCCCCATCAGAGTTCCCTTTTACATTAGAGTGCCCATCAGAGTTCCCTTTTACATTAGAGTGCCCCTTACATCACAGTCCCCATCAGAGTCCCCTCTTACATCAAAGGGCCAGATAACATCTTGTGGTGGGCCAAATTTGGCCTGTGGACTGCAGATTGAAGAATTGTGATATAGAACTTTGAGGTGGGGGTGGGGATAAACAAGTGTATGAATAACTTTATAATACAAAGTGGCAGATAACGTCCCCTGCGTGTGTTTTATGTATTTACTTGTTTGCCTGGGGCTGCCCGCAGCTTCAGGAAATAAGAGGCTCTCAGGCCGACCATTAAAGGACTGCGGAGGATTTCCTACAATTTTTTCCATTTTGGAGAATGCCATTCTTCATCTACAACTCATTACATGACACATATGTGAGTGACATCATTAGGAGTGGGTCCCCTCGGGGACTACACGAAGAACTCCCGGCCAGCCATCTGTAAGCTTCCTACATCAAAGATGTTAAAAGCCTCACCCAGCTCAGTATGGATAGTAGGGAAGAGAACTTTTTCAGGTTCTTATTTTTTCCCTGTGACCCCACTGAAAGCATTTCCCTTTACTTCCTATGTCACTGATAACTCCAGGACACACAGCGACAACGGGGAGCTGGTAGCACAGATTACATGATTACATGAATGAGAAGCCCATGCAATGCCTCCAGTGTTACTATCAGCGAAACTGCCAATGGGGGCCGGGCGGGGGGGTTAATAATTTTTATTTAACCTTTTCGCTGCCAGAGCTGTTTTTGCGTTTTTTGCACACACGTTTAAAAAATCATTTTAGGCCAAAAGATTATACAAAACACAAACATTATACATTTTTCTGAAAGCAGGCACCCCAACATGTCAAACCTTAAATTTGTGTGCGCCAATGAAATGGTACCCGATATTTTCTAGAGGTGGCGCTTCAAAAGCCCCCCCTATAGGTCATCAGTTCAGTGTTACGGAGGAGGTCTGGTGCTAGAATTATTGCTCTCACTCTGGCGTGCGCGGCGATATGTACCATGTGTATCGCAATCAATGTTTTTATGTGTAGTCGACCCCAACGCATCCATTTACGTTCATACGTGTGTATATGTGGGGGTGAGGGGCCTCAACATTTTTTTTGGGGGGGGGTTTAGGTGCTTGGGTGTAACTATATTTTTGTAAAAACTTTTTTTTTTCATCACATAGGGGACAGGTTCTCCTTAACCACTTCAGCCCCGGAAGGCTTTGCCTCCTTAATGACCAGGCCATTTTTTTTGCGATACGGCACTGCGTCGCTTTAACTGACAAGTGCGCGGTCGTGCGACGCTGCACCCAAACAAAATTTATGTATTTTTAGCCCCACAAATAGAGCTTTCTTTTGGTGGTATTTGATCACCTCTGCGGTTTTTATTTTTTGCACTATAAACAAAAAATAGAGTTAATTTTGAAAAAACTCAATATTTTTTACTTTCTGCTATAATAAATATCCAAAAAAAAAAATTCTTCAGTTTAGGGCGATATGTATTTTTCTACATATTTTAGGTAAAAAAAAAATCGCAATATGCGAATATTGATTGGCGTGCGCAAAAGTTATAGCGTCTACAAAATTGGGGATAGATTTATGGCATTTTTATTTTTTTTTTAACTAGTAATGGCAGCGATCTGAGGTTTTTAGCGGGACTGTGACATTGCGGTGGACATATCGGACACTTTTGACACTTTTTTGGGACCATTGACATTTATACAGCGATCAGTGCTATAAAAATGCACTGATTACTGTGTAAATGTCACTGGCAGGGACTCCCTAGGGAGTGTTTCTAACTGTAGGGGGGGTGGGACTGACTGGAAGAGGAGACCCGATCGTTCTTCCTAAGTAAGGATGAGCTCAGGCATGTTCGCAGCCCGCGCGTGCAGAGCCCTCCAGGAAGTTGGCACTGCACAGCGCTAATCACAGGCAGTGAGACATTTCTCGATCTCTGCAGCAGCGGATCAGGAAAATGTCTCACTGCCTGTGATTAGCGCTGTGCAGTGCCGACGTCCTGGCGGGCTCTGCACGTACGGGTTGTGAACATGCCTGAGCTCATCCTTATTCCTAAGCATTAGGAACAACAGATCTGTCTCCTCACCCCTGACAGAATGGAGATCTGCCTGTTTACATTGACAGACCTCCTCTGTCTCTGTCAGGAGTGATCACGGGTACCCGGTGGACATCGTCCCCATCGGGCACGTGCAGTAGCTTCTACGTCATGCGCGCGCCCCCTATACCCCTTAAACTGGCCACCGTACAGCTACGGTGATTTGCACAGGGGAGCCAAACGACGGCGGCTGGTCGGCAAGTGGTTAATGAGACATGCAGGGCCTAAAAAGCCCCCCCAATGTCTCCTCTGGGCTCCGCTGAATGTTTTGCAATGCACATCGCACTGCAATACATCCCTTCCTGGCTATGCTAGCCGAGGACATTGAGGGGCTGACCCAGAAGTGATGTCATAGACGTTGCTTTCTGGGTCACAGCAAAAAAGGGAAGAGAGCGGATGTGTGTCCACCAGTGGCAGCCAGTAGAAATTTCTTTTTGGGGAGTGGTGAACAGTATGCCAACCCCCCCCGTCTATCTGTCGGTAGCACTTACCCCATCACCGGTGGCTTCCCCTGCTTGGCGGCAGCGGGCCTCCCGTTCTCATGCTCTCCGTAGGTCATCACCACGGCGGCGGCAGCGGCAGCTTTCGTTTCCTCCCTCCTCCTCGGTGGCCAATCGGGAGTCTTCTCTTTTCAGCCAATCGGAAAACGGGTCTCACACCCCCTTCTGATTGGCCGGATTGAGGATCAGTGTGAATATTGATTTGCTGTTGTAATGCATCTGGGTGGGCTCCGGACGCACTTTTTGTGACCCGAGCCCACCCTATTTTGAAGCTTATTAGAGCCTCTGGTGCCCGGGGCTGGACCCATGAATAGGGGGTGGCCGTGGCAGCCATGGATAGATTCATGTTATGCATTAATCTATCCATTGCATATAGGGGGGTGGTCTGGAAAGGGGGGGCGCCCAGACGCCCCTAAGGGACGGGCCGCCCCTGGTGTCCACTCTTCTCCTTTCCCTCCTCCCGCCGCTACTCGCTATGTTGGCCCCACAGAAGGGCAAGCGGAGCCCAGAAAACATGGCAGGGCATGGCAGCACCGGGGGGGCGCCGGTACCAGGGGTGTGTGTGAGCAACCGGGCGGCAGCACAGCCACCTGAATACTTTCATCTGACAGGCAGGAGTCACGTGTACACACAATCCTGGTGGCCGCAGCCATCCAGGGGCGGACTGACCATTTGGGCACTCGGGCACTGCCCGAGGGCCCCATGCCACTAAGGGGCCCCATCAGGGTTGCCAGCCTCAATAAAACCAGGGACAGTATGTACAAATCTGTGTTTTTAAAAAAAAAAATCCCAAGATTATAGCTGCCCCGCCCCTCCAGTACCTTTTGAGTGTGTGTATGTGTATTCTGTGTGTGTATACTGTGTGTGTATATTGTGTGTCTGTGCGTGTATACTGTATGTGTGTGTGTGTATAACGTGTGGCCCCATAATCTCCTATTGCCTGGGGGCCCCATAATCTCCTATTGCCTGGGGGCCCCATAACCTCCTATTGCCCGGGGGCCCCATAATCTCCTATTGCCCGGGGGCCCCATAATCTCCTATTGCCCAGGGGCCCATGAGTTGTCAGTCCGCCCCTGCAGCCATCGGATTGTAAGTGAAACCCTTCACTTTCAGGTCTGTACGACGTACATCCATGTGAAGTGGTGCCCTTGCTAACACTGCGCCCTGGAAAGCTGCCCCTCTGCCCACCCCTTGTCATGGCCCTGTTCCCAATCATGTGATCACTGTCACGGTGATCATGTTAGAACTAGGCTGTCCCACTGCCTCCCATTTGCGCTGTGTGACAGGGAGGTGTCGGTGACAGCGCGGTCCCAGTGCGAGGGTCTGCAACTAAGCGCGCTCCCAGCACAAAACAGTGTTTGCGCATGTTATCGCCATCCTGGCACATATCTGTGTCTGCCCGGTGTGGAAGGGGTTAAAAGGGAACTTTATTCTCCAACTTTGGGACCATATACTGAGTTACTGTCTGTGATGTAACTTAGTTAGAGAAAGGCAGCTTCCATCTGAGGCTTCTCCTTTGCTGGCAGGAATGCACCGCTCTCCAGTGACTGTGAGGCGGCTTTGTGCGTTGTGTACTGTTCCTAGCGCCGGGCCTAGAGCAATCTTTCCACTCATTTCTCCTGTGAATAGGACATGGAAAATCTTGCTCCCTTCATGACTCCTCGCTGCCACGGCCCGGCATGCACATGGGTGTGTCAGGGCCGCTGATGTCGGAGTCCAGCCACCACGAGAATAGCTGTAGCATAGCCGGTCGCCAGGGGGGATGGTTGCTAAGATGTGCTCAGGCACAAAAGAGGAGTCAGTTGGGACAGCCGGGGTGCTAAATATTGACACAGAAAACAGACTCTGCGCACCGCACCGTGCTGCCAAACACCGCGCACCATGACTTAACCCTTATGGCTGGGCTGAGCTTCATTCTTCACAGAACATATGAATGATACATTGTATAGAACACATGAGTGATACATTGTATATAACACATGAGTGATACATTGTATAGAATACATGAGTGATACATTGTATATAACACATGAGTGATACATTGTATAGAATACATGAGTGATACATTGTATAGAACACATGAGTGATACATTGTATAGAATACATGAGTGATACATTGTATATAACACATGAGTGATACATTGTATATAACACATGAGTGATACATTGTATATAATACATGAGTGGTACATTGTATAGAACACATGATGATACATTGTATAGAACACATGATGATACATTGTATAGAACACATGAGTGATACTTTGTGGTTTATTTACTAAAACTGGAGAGTGCAAAATCTGGTGCAGCTCTGCAGAATAGCCAATCAGCTTCTAACTTCAGCTTGTTCAATTAAGCTTTGACAATAAAACCTGGAAGCTGATTGGTTTCTATGCCGAGCTGTACCAGGTTTTGCACTAGTTTTATTAAATCAACCCCATTGCATATAACACATGAATGATACATTGTATATAACACATGGATGATACATTGTACAGTATCTCACAAAAGTTAGTACACCCCTCATATTTTTGTAAATATTTTCTTCTATCTTTTCATGTGACAACACTGAAGAAATGACACTTTGCTACAATGTAAAGTAGTGAGTGTACAGCTTGTATAACAGTGTAAATTTGCTGTCCCCTCAAAATAACTCAACACACAGCCATTAATGTCTAAACCGCTGGCAACAAAAGTGAGTACACCCCTAAGTGAAAATGTCCAAATTGGGACCAAAGTGTCAATATTTTGTGTGGCCACCATTATTTTCCAGGACTGCCTTAACCCTCTTGGGCATGGAGATCACCAGAGCTTCACAGGTTGCCACTGGAGTCTTCTTCCACTTTGCACTACAAGTGCAAACTACAAGTGCAAAGTGCACTTGAAATTGCACTGAAAGTGCACTTGGAAGTGCAGTCGCTGTAAATCTGAGGGGTAGATCTGAAATGAGGGGAAGCTCTGCCGATTTTATTATCCAATCATGTGCAAGGTAAAATGCTGTGTTTAATTCTCCTTGCATGTCCCCCTTGGATCTACAGCGACCTCACTTCCAAGTGCACTTTCATTGCAATTTCAAGTGCACTTTGCAGTGCAAAGTTGATTTGCTTTTAATAAATAACCCCCATTGCATATAACACATGGATGATGCATTGTATATAATACATGAATGATACATTGTATATAACACATGGATGATACATTGGGGTTGATCCACCCTGCACTACAAGTGCACTGCAAGTACACTTGAAAGTGCACTTGTAAGGGCAGTCGCTATAGATCACTGTAGATCTGAGGGGAAACTCTGAAATGAGGGGAAGCTCTGCTGATTTTATCATCCAATCATGTGCAAGCTAAAATGCTGATTTTTATTTTGCTTGCATGTCCCCCTCAGATCTACAGTGGCTGCACTTCCAAGTGCACTAGTAGTGTAAAGTGGATTTGCTTTTAGTAAATATCCCCCATTGCATATAACACATTAATGATACATTGTATATAACACATGGATGATACTTTGTATATAACACATGAACAACACTTTCAGGATAGACTCGGGGGCATCAAGCCTTTCCACACTACATGTTCACAAGTATCAGACATTCAGTACATACATGTAATAGTACAGTGTGTTGTAGTCTTATGCTGGCCATACACTATACGAAAAATCATCCGAAATTCGGCCATTTAGACAGTTCGTTTGTTTTTCAGCCAGTTAATGGATCGATAATCGTTGGGACATTTTTGAGTCGAAAAAACGAAGGACAAGTTTGGAAATTTTCTGCCGAACGAATGATAAATTGAAAGGTAATATGTTTCCCGTCCGAACTGTCTGCAGTAGGTATATGGAAAAAAAATGAACAAAAAATGCAATCATTTATATCCACTGAACTATTTATCGGTCATTACATGATGACACTATAGTTTACGCTCACGGTCGAATGTTCGTTTTTCGAAAATGGGTTCGGCCGATTTTTCGTATAGTGTATGGCCAGCATTAGTTTGGTTTCAGTTTTTGCTCTCATAGTTGTACTGCTAATGGAGAATTAAAGAAAAATTAACTTTCCATTAGCAGTGCGATTATGACTGCAGAGATTTACTGGTACAAAGATAAATCATGTTAAGCCCCAATGCTTTCACCTTATGCCGCGTACACACAAGCATGCTTTACGGCAGACTTTGCCCGGCGGACGGGATTTCGTCGGACAATTCGATCGTGTGTGGGCTCCAGCGGACTTTGTTTGCTCAAAAGTTGGACGGACTTAGATTTGAAACATGCAAGTCCGTTCATTCATAAGTCCGTCAAAAAGTCCGCCGGGCAAAGTCTGCCGTAAAGTCTGCTCGTGTGTACGCAGCATTAGACTCCAGACTCCAGATCAGCCCCAATCCATGCACCTTACTCCTCGGATCAGCCCCCATGTTTGCACCTTACTCCTAAGATCAGCTTAATGCTTGCACCTTACTCCTAAGATCAGCCCAATGCTTGCACCTTACTCCCCAGATCAGCCCCCATGTTTGCACCTTACTCCTAAGATCAGCCCAATTCTTGCACCTTACTCCTAAGATCAGCCCCAATGCTTGCACCTTACTCCTAAGATCAGCCCAATTCTTGCACCTTACTCCTAAGATCAGCCCCAATGCTTGCACCTTACTCCTAAGATCAGCCCCAATGCTTGCACCTTACTCCCCAGATCAGCCCCCATGTTTGCACCTTACTCCTAAGATCAGCCCAATTCTTGCACCTTACTCCTAAGATCAGCCCCAATGCTTGCACCTTACTCCTAAGATCAGCCCCAATGCTTGCACCTTACTCCTAAGATCAGCCCAATTCTTGCACCTTACTCCTAAGATCAGCCCCAATGCTTGCACCTTACTCCCCAGATCAGCCCCAATGCTTGCACCTTACTCCCCAGATCATCCCCAATGCTTGCACCTTACTCCTAAGATCAGCCCCAATGCTTGCACCTTACTCCTAAGATCAGCCCAATGCTTGCACCTTACTCCTCAGATCAGCCCCCATGTTTGCATCTAACTCCTAAGATCAGCTTAATGCTTGCACCTTACTCCTAAGATCAGCCCAATGCTTGCACCTTACTCCCCAGATCATCCCCAATGCTTGCACCGTACTCCCCAGATCATCCCCAATGCTTGCACCTTACTCCTAAGATCAGCCCAGTGCTTGCACCTTACTCCTAAGATCAGCCCAATGCTTGCACCTTACTCCCCAGATCATCCCCAATGCTTGCACCTTACTCCCCAGATCATCCCCAATGCTTGCACCTTACTCCTAAGATCAGCCCAATGCTTGCACCTTACTCCCCAGATCATCCCCAATGCTTGCACCTTACTCCTAAGATCAGCCCAGTGCTTGCACCTTACTCCCCAGATCATCCCCAATGCTTGCACCTTACTCCCCAGATCATCCCCAATGCTTGCACCTTACTCCTAAGATCAGCCCAATGCTTTCAGCCTCATCAGTGCCCATTAGTGCAGCCTCATCTGCGGTCATCGGTGCAGCCTGATCTATGGCCATCAATGCAGCCTCATCAGCACACATCAGTGAAGAAGAAAAATTACCTTTTTCCAATTTTTTTTTTTTTTTTTTTTTTTTACAGAAACTAAGATTTTCTGTTTTGTTTTTGTTCTAACAGGAACAACTTTTCAGTCTTTTTTCATTTGTTTAGCAAACAATAAAAAAAACCCCATGGTGATTAAATACCACCAAAAGAAATCTCTATCTGTCTCAAAAAAATGTGAAAAATGTTAAATGTATACAGTGTTGCATGCCCGTTCAATTGTCATTCAGCACTGTGACAGCACTGAAAGCTGAAAGTTGGCCTGGGCAGGAAAGTGCCCAGTAGGCAAGTGGTTAAAAGAAATACCATTTTCTGTACATTCCTATTGCCAATTCATTGCAAAATATCTTGCATTTCTTTAAGTGAAGAGCAAGTTTTCCTTGTAAAAAACTATTATGAGCTAATATTACAATAAAATACCAAGCTATAAGATAGCTTAAGATAGTAGCAGGTTTAAAATCTAAATGAAGGAAGCTGAAATTTGTAACTGTCAGGATCAAATGGTAAAAGGAGAGTTCAATTGAAAGTGGGCTGGGAGAGTCAAAAAATGAGGGCGTCCCAGCTAATCCCTGGGGGAGTGTCCCTAGTAGGTGGCTGGGGAGTGCATAAATAGTATGAGGCTTGGATCAGCAGGGTTTCTGTCCAGGAGTAGAAGTTCCCAGGGCTGCTGCCCCTCTGGGCAGTCCAGATGTGCTTCTCCATTTGCTCATCGAGGTCCCAGCTGTGGCAGAGCTAGTCTACTGAATTTTGCTGGAGCCGGCCGAGGGATTTACCAGCGGGTCTCAAGAGCCCCCTGGAGACATGTCTGACTGATTTTGGAAGGAGGCATCCAAATATCCTGGGACATTTGTGAGTACAGATCAGTGCGTGAGATCCCAGTGACTGTATGCCGCTGCTGTCCCTCATATGTCAGTGTCAGCCTGTGTTGAAAGGTGAACATCTCTTACGGTGTCCCTGCATAGTTCAGCCCATTATTTGCTTCTGCAAGGACTGAGCTAGGAATCTTTAAAGCGAGTGTCCTCAAGTTACTACTTTTCCCTACAGGAGTATGCCACAGTTACCCTGCACCCATCCAAGTTCTAGTTTAATAAAGCATAAAAAAGGATACCCCACCTTATGCCGTTTTACAGCTTTCTCGGATCTTACGATCAATCATTCAAAATCGGTAGCTTTAAACCTCACATTGGAGTCAGATACGGTGAAATTAATCCAAAACTCATTCCAGTTCAAGTGGCAAAGAGAGGCTCTCCCATATTTGGGAATCTCTTTAACTCCCTCCCTACATACCCTATATCAGGCCAACTATCCTCCTTTATATAGGAAACTGACAGCAGACCTTCTAAGACGGGCCAGCAATCCACCATCGTGGTTCAGTAGAATGTACTCAATAAAGATGAACCTCCTTCCGAAATTGTTGTACTTGTTTAGAACACTTCCGATTGCAATCTGCAAGCCCGATACTAAAGTACTACAGAACAAGATTATGAAATTCATCTGGGGGGGGACAAAAGACCCAGGGTGAATAGGCGTACCCTTTATACACCCAAAATGAGGGGTGGCCTGGGAGTTCCAGATCTGGCCAAATATTTTGAAGCAGCACTTTTGAAGCTAGCTCAATTAATCCGTTCCCATTCCTTACAAATTCAACCATCTTGGATGAAAATCGAATCGTCTCTCCATCCCACTAAACCGATTAGTCACATGATGTGGCTACGCATGAGAGATAAACCAACTATAATGTGCCCTACATTATCTTTTTCACTAAGCCTATGGGACAGATTGATGAAGCCTTATGCATTCCGATCTACCCATTCTCCCCTGGCCCCGTTGACTGGTAACCCCCGATTTCATCCCGGGTCTTAATCCTCAAGAGTTCGCATGGTGGACTAACAAGGGCTTGATACATATTGCTGACATGTGCGACCACAAAGGTATCTTATCGAAACAAACCCTATTAGAAAAATACTAACTCCCTAACACAGAATTATACCATTACTTTCAGTGCATTATTTGAAGACCTTACAGCATACAAATGATTTAACAACTTCCACCCCAATGGAATATCTGTGTGGGTCCTTCGATTAGCATACCGGTCATATCTCGAAAATATACAATATCTTGTCCTCTAAGTCGGAAAACTTGTTTTATATGTACAAGTGGGAACAGGATATAGAAGCAACGATGGAAATTGACAAATGGGTTAAAATTGCACAATTCGCCTCAAAATTATACATCAACATCTAGAGTTGAATTATAAAGTTTTACTGCGATGGTACATGGTGCCAGTGAGAGTGGCAACATATGTCCCAGGCACTTCCCCTCTATGTTTCAAGGGATGTGATATAGAAGGGACAATATACCATATATGGTGGGCATGCCCTAAAGTCAGGTGATTTTGGATACGCATTTATAACTTTATTTATTCACTAACCCAGGTGAACCTAACTAAATCACCACAACAGGCGCTGCTAGGAAACCCAATAGAGGGAGTACCAGGACAAATGAAGAAACTCATATCATTCATCTTTACAGCATCCAGGATAGTGGTAGCTAGATCCTGGAGAGCGCCCATGATCCCCTTCGACTTGGTGAAAGCTAATGCCGCGTACACACGGTCGGACTTTTCGTCTACAAAAGTCCGACAGCCTGTCCGACAGACTTCCGGCGGACTTTCGGCGGACTTGCAGCAGACTTTCTAACGAACGGACTTGCCTACACACGACCACACAAAAGTCCGACGGATTCGTACGTGATGACGTACACCGGACTAAAATAAGGAAGTTCATAGCCAGTAGCCAATAGCTGCCCTAGCGTGGGTTTTTGTCCGTCGGACTAGCACACAGACGAGCGGATTTCGGGGTCCGTCGTAGTTACGACGTAAAGATTTGAAGCATGTTTCAAATCTAAAGTCCGTCGGATTTGAGGCTAAAAAAGTCAGTTGAAAGTCCGGAGAAGCCCACACACGATCGGATTACCAGCCAGCTTTAGTCCGTCGGCGTCCGTTGGACTTTTGTAGACCAAAAGTCCGACCGTGTGTACGCGGCATAAGTTGTCATGGATCATGATCAATGAACGCCTCTCAGCGATATTACTGGATAAACAACCAGTCTTTGTTAGGGTCTGGGAACCATAGATAAAATATCTGTCTGAAGGTTTATGAGCCATTATGAGCCCCCCCCCCCCTTTTTTCTTTTTTTCTCCTCTTCCTTTCCCATCTTCTCTCTTCTTTCTTCCTTCCTTTCCTTTGCAAGTTTTTCTATTCTTCCCCAGAATCTTGTTTGAGAGACCAGTAAGCGGACATAGGCCACATGGTCACATAGTACGGAGTCCTCCTCTCCATCTTCATGAAGCCAAAAGAAATGACAGGGACCCAAGAAAGAGATAATCCGGTCCTCACTTTTTGTTTTTGTTTTTTGAGGTTTCTTCCTTGTTTTTTGTCTCTTATTTTTCCTTGTTACTTGTTACAGGTTCCTTATGTAGTTCATCAAGTTGAAGTACAAAGCGATAAGAGACACAACAATCACCTTTTATAGAGTATACCTTACTGCTCACACTTCTAGTACCCTAATGCCCCGTACACACGGTCGGACATTCCGACAACAAAATCCTAGAATTTTTTTACGACGGATGTTGGCTCAAACTTGTCTTGCATACACATGGTCACACAAAGTTGTCGGAAAATCCGATCATTCTGAACGCAGTGACGTAAAACACGTATGTCGGGACTATAAACGGGGCAGTAGCCAATAGCTTTCATCTCTTTATTTATTCTGAGCATGCGTGGCACTTTGTGCGTCGGATTTGTGTACACACGATCGGAAATTCCGACAACGGATTTTGTTGTCGGAAAATTTTATATCCTGCTCTCAAACTTTGTGTGTCGGAAAATCCGATGGAAAATGTGTGATGGAGCCTACACACGGTCGGAATTTCCAACAACAAGGTCCTATCACACATTTTCCGTCGGAAAATCCGACCGTGTGTACGGGGCATAAGACATATTGTATATGGAAATGCTTATCTCATGTGAACAATATTTTGCCTTGAAAATGTGATCTCTAAAATTTTCAATAAAAACAATTGGAAAAGAAAAAATTATACCCCTAGACAGGGGCGTCGCTAGGGGGTGGCTTTTGGGGCTATAGCCCCGAATCTGGGGCCAATAGCCCCGAGTCTCTGCAGGGGTCCCCAAAGGGGAGGGGAGGCTCCCTGGGGACCCTGATGCAAGGGAGAGGCTCTCTGGGGACCCTGATTTTAAGGCAGAGGCTCTCTAAGGACCCAGATTTAAGGGGGAGGCTCTCTGGGGACCCTAATGTAAGGGGGGCTCTCTGGGAACCCTGATGTAAATGGGGGGCCCTCTGGGCACCCTGATGTAAGGAGGAGGCTCTCTGGGGACCCTGGTGTAAGGGGGGACTCTCTGGGGACCCTGATGTAAGGGGGCTCTCTGGGGACCCTGATGTAAGGGGGCTCTCTGGGGACCCTGATATAAGTGTTGGGCTCTCTGGGGATATATATACACACGTATATTACTGTATATACAAGCGTATGACTTTCTTTACTATGCTGCTATGGGCTCTAGCCCCAGATCTTTTGTAGACCTAGCAACGCCGCTGCCCCTAGACTAATAATTGAGCAAGAAGAGTGACCGAGACTGTGTGCCTGGCCGCGAATACCCTAGGAAAGAACATTGGGACCATTCAGTGCGATCTTCCGGGGTTAAGCACTGCACAGATTTGCGAAGAACCACCTTATAAGAGTATAGAAGTGGCTGAATTTATGCAAATGTGAAAACCTGGAGATTCTGATAAGAGGAGCAGGTGTATTTCAGCAACTCTTACTACAACAACAACAGTCTGAAGCCAATTGACTCATTTCCACCATCATCACCAGAAAGCCAAGAACAACTACTTACACCCACGTAGATGAATTATAAGGAGGCTCAAAAACTGATAGAGCCAGAGATGAAGCAGCATTCCCAATTGTGAGATTCTGAAGTGGCATTCAATGGACTCATCACCATCATTATCATTACCAGCCAGGAACAAGTAATTACACTCGTAATTGAAGGATGTAAGATCTTGGAGCAATACAGTACAAAATGTGTCAGTTATTACTGACATTATTCATCCTGCAACCTATCCCCTGAAGAAGACTCTCTTGGAGTGGAAACGTGTCAGATTATATTTACAATTTGAGACCATATCATGATAATGTTTGAATGTTCTTGAATGTATTTAAGCTGTGGAACAGATCTGTAAACAATTTTTTTAATCTTTTGTACAAATAAAGTGATATGTTTTAAATGTTGTTTTGTTATTTTCGGTGCCTCTAAAGGCCCATCCAACTTTTTTTCTTTTATGGTTTATAAGTAATTACACCCCTTGAAGATGTATTATAGTTACATAGTAGGTAAGGTTGAATAAAGACAATAGTTCACCCAGTTCAACCTGTGTAGGTGTACGCGTGTCAGTGTCTATAATCATTTTTCCCATATCCCTGTATGTTGTGTTCTTTAACCGCTTCAGCCCCGGAAGATTTTACCCTCTTCTTGACCAGAGCACTTTTTACAATTTGGCACTGCATCCGCTTTAAGTGACAATTGCGCGGTCGTGCAAAGCTGTACCCAAACAAAATTTGCGTCCTTTTTTTTCCTACAAACAGAGCTTTCTTTTCATGGTATTTTATCACCTCTGCGTTTTTATTTTTTGCGCTATAAACAAAAGAACAGCGGCAATTTTGAAAAAAAAAAAACACAACATCTTTTACTTTTTGCTATAATAAATATCCCACATATTTTTTTTCAAAAAAACATATTTTGTCCTCAGTTTAGGCCGATATTTATTCTTCTACATATTTTTGGTAAAAAAAAAAACACAATAAGCGTGTATTGATTGGGTTGCGCAAAAGTTATAGCGTCTACAAAATAGGAGATAGATTTATGGCATTTTTATTATTATTTATTTTTCTACTAGTAATGGCGGCGATCTGTGATTTTTATCGGGACTGCAATATTGCGGCGGACAAATTGGACACTTTTGACACATTTTTGGGACCATTGACATTTATACAACGATTGGTGCTATAAAAATGCACTGATTACTGCAAAAATGTCACTGGCAGGGAAGGAGTTAACACTAGGGGGCGATCAAGGGGTTAAACGTGTTCCCTCTATGTGTTCTAACTGTAGGGGGATGGGACTTGCTAGGGTAGGAGAGAGATCGGTGTTCATACTTTGTATGAACAGACGATCAGTCTCTTCTCCCTCGGGGAACCAGGATTTGTGTGTTTATACACACAGATCTCGGTTCTCGCTGTGTCACAAGCGATAGCGGGAACCCGGTGGTCATCGCCCCCATCGGGCACTAGCATCGGTTTCGGGAGCGAGCAGCGGGCACGTGCGCGCCCCTAGTGGCCACAGGGCAAAGCGATGTAACATAACGTCGTTTCGCCCAGCCGCGCCATTCTGCCGCAATAAAACTGCGGCTGCTGGTCGGCAAGTGGTTAAAGCGGAGTTCCACACAAAAATGGAACTTCCGCTTTTCGGAACCCTCCCCCCCTCCGGTGTCACATTTGGCACCTTTCAGGGGGGAGGGGGGTGCAGATACCTGTCTAAGACAGGTATTTGCACCCACTTCCGGCATAGCCTCCCATGGGAGTCTATGCCTCTTCCCGTCCCTTCGCGCTGTCTCCTGGGAAACACACAGCTCCCAGGAGAGAGCGGGGACCACTTACGATGAGCAGCGCGACTCGCGCATGCGCAGAAGGGAACCGGGAAGTGAAGCCGCAACGCTTCACTTCCTGATTCCCTCACCTAGGATGGCGGCGGCAGCTGCCGAGAACCGAGTGGGTTCTCGGCGTCGCCTGCCGACATCGCTGGACCCTGGGACAGGTAAGTGGCCATGTATTAAAAGTCAGCAGCTGCAGTATTTGTAGCTGCTGGCTTTTAATATTTTTTTTTTTTGGCGGTGTGGGTGGACCCCCCCTTTAAGGTGCACGTCCAAGAGTCTTTTGAAAATATCAATACTCCCCGCTGACACCACCAATTGTGGAAGAAAAATCTACATCCTTATCACCCTGACAGTGAAAAAAACTCCTGTGCAGCCTAAAGTGGAGGGCCACACTGTAAAAAAAAAAATTCACCAAAAATCCTAAAAGAAATTAAAAAAAAATTTGAAAAAAAAAAAAAAATGTAAACTTACCTAAACCCTTGTTGCTAGGCAGTCTTCCTAATCTGCCTCTTCCTATTCCGCGGCGTGTTCTGCTCCTCGGTGAGCGGCCCTGTTGTCTTCTGGGAACAGTGTGTGTTTATGCTTGAACTATTTACATTCATATGTTGTTTATGATATTATTTTCACCATTTCTGTGTGGTTCAGACAACCGTTTTCATTCATGATTTTCACCATTTGTTTGGTATTAGATTAGCGCACTTAGCTTTTTAATATTGCTTTATTAGTCTTGTGTTCGGACTTATTATTTGTGCAATCACTTTCACCTTGAGAGGTAGAGGGATCAGCGCAGGATTTCCCATTTATTTTAGAAATTTGTAAATCGCTATCACATCCCCTCTCCAGCGTCTCTTCTCCAGCGAGAATAATTTTAGTGCTTGTAGTTGTTCCTCGTAGTTGAGGTCCTCCAGTCCCCTTATTAGTTTTGTTGCCCTTCTTCAGACTCTCTCCAGCTCCAGCACATCCCTTCTGAGGACTGGTGACCAGAACTGGACGGAATATTCCAGATGTGGCCTAACCAGAGTTTTCCAAAGTGGCAGGATTATCGTTTTATCCCTGGAGTATATCCCCTTTTTAATGCATGCTAATATTCTGCCGGCTTTGGTAGCTGCAGCTTGACATTGCATGCCATTGCTCAGTCTGACTTCTACTAGAACATCCAGATCTTTCTCCATTCTCCAGCGGTTCTCCCCCTAGTGAGTAGTTTGTGTTTATGTTTTTAGTCCCCAAGTGCACTACCTCACACTGAAGCGCTTTTCAGGCGTTTTACCGCTAAAAATAGCACCTGTAAAGCGCCTGAAAAGCAACTCTCAAGCCACCCAAGGGTGAAAGCCCGAGTACTTTCACACTGGAGCGGTGCGCTTGCAGGACAGGAAAAAAAGTCCTGCAAGCAGCGTCTTTGGAACAGTGCCCCTGCCATTGAAATCAATGGGCAGCACTGCCGAAGTGCCTTTTAACCCTTTATGCGGCCGCTAGGGAGCGTTAAATGCGCCCTGCTAGCAGCCCGAAAAGCGCCGCTATAACAGCGGTAAAGCGCCACTAAAACTAGTGGCGCTTTACCGCTAACAGTGTTGTCTAAACCTCATTTGCCATGTAGTTGCCCACCCTAATATTTTATTCAGGTCTTTCTGAAAAAATGGCTACATCCTGATGTGAAGTTATTGCCCTGCTTATTTTTTGTGCCATCTGCAAAATCTGAGATTGAGCTATTTATCCCATCCCATATCAGGTGTCTCCAAACTACGGCCCTTCAGTTGTTCAGGAACTACAATTCCCATCATGCTTAGTCATGTCTGTGAATGTCAGTTTTACAATGCCTCATGGGACGTGTAGTTTCCGCAACAGCCGGAGGGCCGTAGTTTTGAGATCCCTGCTCTATATCATTTATGAATAAATTAAACAGAATTGGTCCCAAGACAGAGCCTTGGGTTACCCCACTTACCACTCCAGACCAGTCTGAGTACACGTTATTTATCACCACTCTTTGGACCCGCCCCTGTAACCAGTTTTCTATCCAAGAACAAACCTTATGGTTCATGCCAACAGACCTCAGCTTGTAGATTAAGCGTTTATGGGGAACTGTATCGAATGCTTTTGCAAAATCCAGATAGACCACATCCAGGGCCGTCTTAATAGCATCATGGGCCCCTGGGCAAAGTAATGCACTGGGCCCCTACCAGCCTGCCCCAATTTACGCACCTACTCTCAAGAATTAAAGTATAAATAGTTGATAGAATTAAACATATATTTATTAGTACTTCCAATAAAATCAATTTTAAACAAATCAAAGACTAATCAACACAAGGGGGATACAGGGGTGGAGGCAGAAGGGCACAGTACAGGGTGGTCAGGAGGTCACAATACTGGGATCAGGAGGGCACAGTAAAGGTTTCAGGATGCTGCTTAGGACACGGCCATCATGGGACAGCTTAGTAAAAAGCGTGACCGGCCCAGTAAGTCAGTTGACAGTTCACAAGTATGATGTAATGGAAGACAATCATAGGGCCCCCATGCACCTGGGGACCCCTTGCAGGGCTCAAGGGTGCCCATGCATTAAGACAGCCCTGCCCCTATATAGATGGTAGCTCACTTCCTCGCAGAATGTTAACAGATTGGTCTGACAGGAATTACCCTTCGTAAACCCGTGCTGATTACAACTAATGATACTGTTTTCTTCAGTAAATTCTTGGATATAGTCCCTTATCACCCCCTCCAATAATTTATCTACTATTGATGTTAGGCTGTCTGGCCTATAGTTTACAGGAATATGTCTATGCCCTTTTTTGAATATTGGTACCACATTGGCTTTTCTCCAATCAGCTGGTACAATTTCTGTCAGTTTGCTGTCCGCAAAGATTAGGAACAATGGTCTGGCTGTCACCTGACTGAGTTCTTTGAGGACTCTCGGGTGTAAGCCATCTGGTCGTGGTGATTTATTTATGTTAAGCTTATCTGGTCTCTGTTAACCACAAGGGTGCGCCCTGTGATGTGTTACTAACAATACTGTCATGGTCAGTATACCCTTGGTAAAAACATAGGAGAAAAAAGCATTTAGTACAGTTGTCTTCTCTGTGTCATCACTAACCCTCCTCCCATCATCATCTTTAATGTGGGCAATGTGCTCTGATCTTACTTTTTTACTTAATATATTTAAAAAGTTTCTTGGGATTGTTTTTAATCTCCTCTGCTATGTGTCCCTCGTAGTCCTTTTTAGGTACCCTGATTTTGTTCTTACACTTCTTATTGCATTCCTTGCAGACACTATTATTTGTTATTTGAAATCTGCCAGTTATCTCCATATGACATTGGATGTTAGCAAAAAAGGGGTCTATACTGTTCATCAAATCAGTTGAATTTTTCTGTATTGTTGCTCTGAAAAAGCACATTCTAATTTGATTAAACCTGCCTAGTCTCTCCATCTTGAATTGCAGCCTATTAAAAATGCTTACATGATGACATGGTGGGTTGCTTGTCAGTGAAACATTTCTGGCTCTTGACTGTAAAATAATAAACGTTTTTTTTTGTATTACAATAAAATTTGCCTTATAACTTTCTCTAACATAGTGGCCAATTAGAAAAGCATGCATAATGTACAGTGAGACTATGCAATATCATGTTGAAATACTGCCCTGCGGCCCAGTCTCCGAAGGGAGGGGATCATGCTCTGCTTCAGTATGTCACAGTACATATGAACTGTAGCTCCCCAGTGCCGGCAGCAATCATGAAGCCCCAGACCATGACACTCCCACCACCATGAAAAACACACAATCATTTCCAGCGCTAAGGGGTCTTCTAAAGTGAAGGGCAACAGGGACATTGGTATTCCAAGACTGGGTGGATGCTGCCTTCTTCAGATGAGGTAATCCAATCAAAATTACAAAAAAGACAAAATGGAAGGCGCTAAGTTGGTACTCACAAAACACAACTCTCAATTGAGCCATAGAAAACACACAGTGTATGGACATGTGCAGGACCATAACAGGGTAAAACTGATGCATTTCGGGGAGCACCCCCTTCCTCAGAGCTATGCTAAGCTCTGAGGAAGGGGGTGCGCCCCCGAAATGTGTCAGATTTACCCTGTTATGGTCCTGCACATGTCCATACACTGTGTGATTTCTATGGCTCAATTAAAAGTTGTGTTTTGTGAGTACCCACTTTTTATGGATTTCTATTATTTATTAAATTGTCATTGGAAATGCACTAGGTGTGCGCGCCTTCTATTTTGTCTTTTTTGTACTCCCACCACCATGCTTGACTGTAGGCAAGACACACTTGTCTTTGTATTCCTCACCTGGTTGCCGCCACACACACTGGACACCATCTGAACCAAATAAGTTTATCTTGGTCTTATCAGACCACAGGACAAGGTTCCAGTAATTCATGTCCTTAGTCTGCTTGTCTTCAGCAAACTGTTTGCGGGCTTTCTTGTGCATCATCTTTAGAAGAGGCTTTGGACATTTTCACTTAGGGGTGTACTCACTTTTGTTGCCAGCGGTTTGGACATGTGTTGAGTTGTTTTGAGGGGACAGCAAATTTACACTGTTATACAAGCTGTACACTCACTACTTTACATTGTAGAAAAGTGTCATTTCTTCAGTGTTGTCACATGAAAAGATAGAAGAAAATATTTACAAAAATGTGAGGGGTATACTCACTTTTGTGACATACTGTATATGCCATAGATTGTAGAAACTATAACTTTCACGCAAACCAATCAATATACACTTATTGGGTTTTTATTAATCAAAAACATGTAGCAGAATACATTTTGGCCAAAATTTATGAAAAAAATTGATTTTTTAAATTGTTTTATTGGATATGTTTTATAGCAGAAAGTAAAAAATATAGTTTTTTTTTTTCATTTTTGTTTATATCACAAAAATAAAAAAAAAACTCAGTGGTGATCAAATACTACCAAAAGAAAGCTCTATTTGTGTGATTTTTTTTTTTTTTAAATTCGGTTTGGGTACAGCGTTGCATGACTGCACAATTACAAGTTAAAAATAGCGCAGTGCTGAATAGAAAAACATAACCTGGTCATGAAAGGGTAAAATCTTCCAGAGTGGTTAAAACAATTACACTAACTTATTTTTTCAAGACACGATATGCCTGCTCAGTTGCTGATAAATTGTGGCCTGTCCATACAGGCTTCATAGCTGTTGTGCAAGACTGTTCAAAACATTTCTTCATCTTCAGTCTCCAATAAAATACACACATGTACTTGTTTTCCTTTAGAAATTGAGGGCTGTCCAAAAAAAGCCTAATATATGTTGTACAAATGTGTGAAATGTTTCCATCTTCAGATTCCAAAATAATTTCAGTTGCAATGTGCTTGCTCTCTCCCTCCCTGTCTAATAATGGTTTTAAAGGCGTGCTGCAAGTCACTACAATTTTTCTCTTTTCAATTTATTCCAGATGCAATGACTCAGAAATTGCAGCCTGTCCATACAGGCTTACTAGCTGTGGTGCAAAACTGTAACAATTTTTTGACTTTAGTCTCTAAAAAAAAAAAAAAAGATACAATTTTTTTCCCCAGATGCAATCTGCTTTCTCTTTCCCTCGGAAATTGCAGCCTATCCAATAAAGGCTTCAAAGGTGTGGTGCAAATCTATGCAATAATTACTTTTCCATTAAAAACTAAAAAGAACCCAATTTTTTATTTCCAGAAGCAATATGCATGCTCAAATCCCTAAAAAATTACGACCTGTCCATACATGCTTGAGTGCCTTGGTACAGAACTATAAAATTTTTCCATCTTCAGTCTCCAAAAAAAAGACACAAATTTTCTGTTTCTAGGCTCAATCTGCTTCTTCTAATCTAGAATAACAACAGATATGTTTGATATCCTAGTGCAGTGATGGCGAACCTTGGCACTGGAGATGTTTTGGAACTACATTTTCCATGATGCTCAACTACACTACAGAGTGCAAGAGCATCATCATGGGAAATGTAGTTCAAAAACATCTGGAGTGCCAAGGTTCGCTGTCCTAGTGCAATATTTCTGCTCATTTATCATGAAACATGATTCCATCTTCAGTTCATCTTCAGTCTCTACCAAATCTCTATTTCTGCTTTCTCTCTACCGCAAAAAAGTTGCTAATTTTAAACTTTAAACTAGATGTAAAACCTGTTCTTCAATTCCGCACAACTAGAGTTTAAAACTCTGTGACAAACATGTACAAATTTTCGGTCTTCAATTTAAGACAGTGTTATTTGTTATTTGAAATCTGCCAGTTATCTCCCTATGACATTGGATGTTAGCAAAAAAAGGGGTATATACTGTTCAGCAAATCAGTTGAATTTTTCTCAATTGTTGCTCTAAAAAAGCACATTCTAGTTGGATAAAACCTGCCTAGTCTCTCCATCTTGAATTGCAGCCTATTAAGAACACTTACATGGTGGCATGGTGGGTTGCTTGTCAGTGAAACATTTCTGGCTCTTGACTGTAAAATAATAAACTTTTTTAGTTTATTATTTTATTAGAAAAAAATTTACCTTATATCTTTCGCTAACATAGTGGCCAATTAGAAAAGCATGCATAATGTACAGTGAGGCTATGCAATATTTATGGCTGCTGTCATACTCAAATAGTTTTTTTCATTAAAAAAAATTGGCTTATCTCACCCATTGACATTGCAGCCCCCAGTCCTTATCAAACTGTTTACATATGCTCCAAACACTGTGCCATATGTATTGCTGTTGTCTCTGAAACATGGCACTGTCATTTTTTTTGTGTGTTTTGGTGCACTCTGAGTTGATATTTTGTTATATTTTGTACACAATGCAGTATGGTACTGAAAAGAAGATCGCAAGCTATGCTATGGGCCATTTCTCTAAAGCCGATAGCTGTGGTGCAAAAGTAACCTATCTCTCCCTCTTATATTGCTGCCCCCATACCTTATCAAACTGCTTACATACGCTCCAACCGCTGTGCCATATGTATGGCTGTTGTCTCTGAAACATGGCACTGTCATTTCATTTTTTTGGCATAACAATTGCCTCGTCTCTGGAGTGTGGGTTTGTAGTTTTGAGGTGTTTTGGTGTACTCTGGGTTGACATTTTGTTATATTTTGAACAAAATGTAGCTTGGCACTAAAAAGAAGATCACAAGTTATAATATATGACGTATCTTGAGACTATTTGGCAATTTCTATGAAGTTGATAGCTTTAGCTTTATTTTTTAAAATGTGTATTCTTTTTGATAGATGCTAGCTATTTTGCCTCTGCTATTTCCACAGCTCAATTATGGCCCATCACTGCGACACAAAAATATAAGTTGTCTTTGTTACCTAACAAAGACTTTTTATCAGTGGTGAATGATGGTATATTTTGGGGGGGGGAGCGTAAACAATCCACGGGTCGCCACCCCCACCCAGTCAGTCGGATCACAGGCAATGGTCACCAGCCCCGTACTTACCTCCTCCGGGCGGCAGGCAGCGGCTTCACCCTGCATCTCCTCCTCCTCAGGTTCAACTGCTTCCCCTGCGTCTCCTCCCTCCTGCTCCTCGGCAGCCAATAGGATCGCTTCTCCTCTGGGCCAATCGGGTGACGGGTCCCAGGACCCGCTTCCTGATTGGCCAGGTGGAGAATCAGGAAGACAATAGCGATTATTAATTCACTATTGTCACACAACTGGGTGGGCTCAGGGCGCAGTGCCAGATGTATGGATTAGGGGGGCGACGCCCCTGAGTTCCGTATGGACGGTCCGCCACTGCTTTTTGTGGAATGGAGATCAATCATTTTGGGTTGCTGCTGCTGTATGTGAGCCTAAGAATAATGAAAAAGTTAACTAAAACATTACACATCCAATATATGTGATGTCACAATACAGTATTGCTGATGCTATGCCTGCAGCAAATTGTAATGGTCTTGTCAGGACCCGGGTCTGGACCTGCAACCTCTGCTATGTCTGTCTTTTCTTGCTGAGCCACCTGGGATGCTGGACAGCTGCATGGACAATTCCTTGAATGATCTTCCCTTGTTTCTCTTGAACCCTCTGTTTCTCCCATGAATTTCCTAGGATGTGCCTTTGCACTTCATGTTTTCCAGATTATTGTGCTCTTTTCAGCCAATATCCTGCTCTTGTCACTCCTGCTGCCATCCATATCTTCACTACTACTTGTTACCAATCTGTCATGGTCATGATCAGGGGTCAGGCTCGAAGACCAGTTGCTGTCCAGCATCTCAGGTAGCTCATCAAGAAGTATCATCACCAAACACAGCAGAGGTCCCAGGTTCAAGTCTAGTCCCTGACATGATCTTTGGCTTGTTCCTTGACTATGCTTTTGCCTAATCCCAACCTGCGACCACTTGTTACCAACCTTTGGCTTGTTTACTGACTTCTGCTTGATCCCCACTTGCTATATCTGAGACTGGACCCTGGCTTGCCCAGCTCCTGGTGGGACGTTCCCGAGGACCGTGACCTTGTGCTAACATGCAGCAAAATCCATCCCCACCATCAGGAGTTCTGGTAAACACCGGTTAGTGATTAGACTCTGCACCTCGGGAGAGCCCGCGTCATCTGCCAAGGTGACCTGCTGCCGCACTTATCCAGCTGTCGATAGGAGCTTCTCTACTTCTATAGCTACTGGCCTCCTAGCCTGACCCCTGACCATGAGAGTTCTGTAAAATCGCATACAGCTTTAAGGCATCCCCCAAGCATGTTATTTAACCACTTGACCTCTGGAAGATTTACCCCCCTTCATGACCAGGCCATTTTTTTGCGATACGGCACTGCGTTACTTTAACTGACAATTGCACGGTTGTGCGACGCTGTACCCAAATAAAAATTATGTCCTTTTTTTTCCCCACATATAGAGCTTTTTTTGGTGGTATTTGATCACCTCTGCGTTTTATATTTTTTTGCGCTATAAACAAAAAAACTTGACAATTTTGAAAAAAAAAAAAAAAAAAAAAAAAAAACTATAGTTTTTACTTTTTGTTATAAAATACATCCTATAAAAAAAAATTAAAAATCAAATTTATATTTATAAATTTACACCAATATGTATTCTGCTACATATTTTTGGTAAAAAAAAATCCCAATAAGCGTATATTGATTGGTTTATGTAAACTTTATAGCGTCTACAAACTATGGGATAGATTTATGGAAGTTTTATTTATTTTATATTTTAATACTAGTAATGGTGGCGATCCGCGACTTATAGCAGGACTGCGATATTGCGGCAGACAGTCAGACACCTAACTGACGCTTTTGACACTTTGCCGGATCCAGTCACACCAATACAGTAATCAGTGCTAAAAATATGCACTGTCACTGTACTAAAGACACTGGCTGGGAAGGGGTTAAACATGTAGTATAAAATCCGTCATTTTTGCATCTGTCCACGAATGTCGGTTACGGACACGCAGTCCACATGTCTGTAACATACCTCTATGGACAGATGGGAAAATTGCAGAGTTTACAATCTGTTTGTAAATTCACTGACAGTTGGCAACCCTGCAGATCACCAGTGGAAAATAAAAGAAATAAAGGCCAATGGTACATGTGATCAGAAAATCGTACGAAAAATACCGCTTTCGAAGCAATCGTATGATAATCTGACCATTTTTTGTGATACGGCACTGTATCGCTTTAACTGACAATTGCGCGGTCATGCGACGCTGTACCCAAACAAAATTGATGCCCATTTCTTCCCACAAATTGAGCTTTCTTTTGGTGGTATGTGATCACCTATGCGGTTTTTATTTTTTGCGCTATAAACAAAAAAAGAGCGACAATTTTGAAAAAAAAAATAATTTTAACTTTTTGCTATAATAAATATACAAAAAAAAAAAAGAAAAAATTTCTTCATCAGTTTAGGTCAATATGTATTCTGCTACATATTTTTGGTAAAAAAAAAAAAATAGGGGATAGATTTATGGCATTTTTATAATTGTTTTTTTTTTTTCTTTACAAGTAATGGTGACGATCAGCAATGTTTAGCGGGACTGCGACATTGCGGCGGACAGATCAGACAGTTTTTTTTTTTTTTGTTTAAAAGCCAGTGGCGTGCAAAACACACCCAAAAGCTTACGCCCGGTGCCAAAAAAGTGCACACACATAAAGAGTGAAACACAAAAACGTGCAACGGGTGTTACCCTGTGCTCCACTAGGGAAGGACTTTACCCTAATCCCCCAGGGCGTTAGGCTCCAGACAGGGACTGAGGTACTTCACATGGGTCCATCTGGTCGAAACCAGATGGACCCCCGTTCTCTAGGTCTGCCAAAACAGACCCACCCAAGTAATAGGTGGGGCTCCCCCCGAAGGGAGACCCAATGTGAGAGGGCAAACCAAGCCAGAAGGCCTATGTCCACCCCCAACCCAAGACTTTCAGAGTAGGCCCGAGGACCCACACCCTACTTATCACAGTGTGACAAGCGTGACAACATCAACCAAAAAGTACAAAAAAAGTGACAAACGAGGAGAAAAAAAAAAGTAGGGAGAAGGAAGTGGGAAAGTGAAAAGTGACCATTGTGTAATACAACGGCCGGCCCTCCGGCCAGGAATAAAAATTTCCCCTGGTCCTAGCCAAAAGGCTCGGCCCTAGAGGCAGGTGCGAAAAACGTGTGTTATGGTGAAGTGACCATGGTGCCATAAATCAAGTGCCTGAACACTGTGACTGTACACTTCACTTCACTCCACTTCAGGGGCACATTCACCACTGGCTTTTCGTGCAACTCTGACCACCAACGTGGGACCATTGATATTTATACAGCGATCAGTGCTATAAAAATGCACTGATTACTGTGTAAATGTCACTGGTAGGGAAGGGGTTAACACTAGGGGGCGAGCAAAGGGTTATATGTGTTCCCTGGGTGGTTTTTATAACTGTGTGGGGGAGGGGACTGACAAGGAGTAGAGAGAGAGCGTTGTTACTGATCACTAGGAACAGACAATCTCTCTCTACTCCCCTGACAGAACAGGGATCTGTTTGTTTACATTGATAGATCCCCATTCTCCGAGCGATCGTGGGTGGCTGGCAGGCATCGCGGCCACCGGCCACGCGCATCGGCTCCGGCCACGCGCCGTGCACGCGCCCACTGCATCTATTGCATGAAGCGATGTACACCTATACTGATTCACGTAATAGAGCTGACCTGCCGCAGTATAATGATGATGGCTGCACGGCGATCACAGGTGCGATGTGTCCCTGGTACACGGTGCGACCCTGATCTCGGTAAAGAGCTGCGGCCGCGGCTCTTTACCCATGTGATCGGCTGCGTCCAATCACAGCTCATGTAAACAAGAAGCTGTGATTGGACGTTTATCGGCAATCCTCTCCCCACATTTACAGAGTGTGAGAAGGGGAGAGACAATCAGTGGCATCTCCCCACAGGGGAGACCTGTACAGATAATCAGGGCACTTATCATCAGTGCAGCCCCAACAGTGCCCAGCAGTGATGCCACTCTGTGCCCATCAGTGACACCAGTCAGTGCCCATCAGTGATGCCAATTTGTGCATGTCAATGCTGCCTATCCGTGCCACCTATCATTGCCCATATGTGCCGCCTATCAGTTCTGCATATTAGTGCCTCCTCATCAGCGCCACCCCATCAGCGTCACCCCATCAGTGCCCTTCAGTGCCGCCTCATTAGTGCCCATCAGAGCAGCCTCATCAGTTCCCTTCAGTGCCGTCTATCATTGCCACCCCATCAGTGCCGCCTATTAGTGCCACCCCATCAGTGCCCTTCAGTGCCGCCTCATTAGTGCCCATCAGCGCAGCCTCATCAGTGCCCTTCAGTGCCGCCTATCAGTGCCACCCCATCAGTGCCCTTTGGTGCCCATCAGTACCACCCCATCAGTTCCTGGCTCATTATTGCCCATCAGTGCAGCCTCATCAGTGCCCCTCAGCGAAAGAGAAAAATTACTTATTTACCAAATTTCTGACAGAAAGAAAGAAAAACTTTTTTTTTTTTCAAAATTTTCTTCTTTTTTTTTTTTCTTTTTTTGCAAAAAAAATAAATAAAATCCCAGTAGTGATTAAATACCAGCAAAAGAAAGCTCTATTTGTGAGAAGAAAATGATAAAAAATGAAAATGATAAAAAATCTCACATGGGTGGTGTGTTGCATGACCGCGTAATTGTAAGTTGAAAAATGGCCTGGGCAGGAAGGGGGTGAAAGTGCCCGGTACTGAAGGGGTTTACCACTTGCTGACCAGCCGCTGTCATTATACTGCGGGAAGGTGGCACAATCTAGATCTCTGCCGGCCACCCACGATCGTTCCCTGCAGTGACAGAATGGGGATCTCCCTGTGTAAAAACCGCAGAGGTGATCAAATACCACCAAAAGAAAGTTCTATTTGTGGGGAAAAAAAGGACGTCAATTTTATTTGGGTACAGTGTCGCACAACTGTGCAGTTATCAGTTAAAGCGACGCAGTGCCATAACGCAAAAAATGGCCTGGTCGGGAAGGGGGTAAATCCTTCCGGGGCTGAAGTGGTTAATCAGTACAGTTGTCGTTCGAAAATACAATACAATACAATGCATGACATCACTTCCAAATGTTTATTCTGTCGTAGAAGAAATTTCGGGAACTTTAGTAAATTTTAATTTTCGATATGAGACTAGCAAAACCAGACGATCATTCGTCTGATAATCTCATCGTGTGTAGCGAGCATATGCCCCCGTTCACACCGGTGAGACTTGTTGTGTGATTTGACAGGCCAAAACCACATGACAAGTCACACCCTATTGTGGGCAATGGAACTGTTCAAAACTGTGCAACGCCCTTTGCGGTGCCGCACCGATTTGAAAAAAGTAGTTCCTGCACTACTTTTGGCGATTTCAGGTGCGACTTGCATAGACATCTGTGCATGAAGTTGCACAGGTGTCCGCCAAGCCGCACCTGAAGTCGCAGTGATAGGCAGCTTTGAAATCGTGTGATTTCAAGTGAAGTCGCACGATTCCAAAGTCAGATTCGGTTTGAACCAGGGCTAAAAAAGAAAACAAATGCAGCCATCACATCTAGACAGGTGCGTGCAGTCAGGGGAACATAAAAAAAAAAATATCGCGCTGCGAGGGTCGTAGCTTGGTGACCTAAGGTCACAGAGACCCCAGGTCATAGGGGTAGGTAAAAAATTGGGGCTCCTACGACCTATGGTTGCAGAGATACGGGGCTCCTTGCGCAGCCTGTCAGAAGCTACATACAGAGCGGCCAGTTTAAATACAAGCTGACACACTCTGTTTGCAGCAGACTGAGAGGATGAGCTCACAGTGACTCTCCTCACTTCTTGTCAGAGGCACTGAGCTCAATGGACAGCTTGGAGTCTTGGACCAATAGTAAAGTATCATTAGCCCCAGTTGTCCAATAAAAATGCAGCAGTGGAGGCACGCCTCTCACTGCAGTGTCATAGAAAGAGGTATAAGATTTACCCACAATCCCATGTTTTTCTCACACAGTTAAAGTGTTTGTAAAGGATCGTTTTTTATTTTTTTTAAATAACAAACATATCATACTTACCTCCACTGTGCAGCTCGTTTTGCACAGAGTGGCCCCGAACATCTTCTTCTGGGGTCCCCCGGCGGCTCTTGCGGCTCCTCCCCACAACTGATAACCCCCTAGGCCAGTGATGGCGAACCTTGGCACCCCAGATGTTTTGGAACTACATTTCCCATGATGCTCATGCACTCTGCAGAGTAGCATCATGGGAAATGTAGTTCCAAAACATCTGGGGTGCCAAGGTTCGCCATCGCTGCCCTAGGTGAAGTGCTCTCCCGAGGGGTTACCTTGCGGGCGCGCTCCCGAGTCCAGCATTTGCGTCCATAGACATGAATGCTGGACTCGGCCCCACCTCTAGGCGCCCGTGTCATTGGATTTGATCGACAGCAGCGGGAGCCAATATCAACCTATCCAATCAAGAGCCAGGACCCCGTGGAGAGAGGGACGGCGCGTCCCCACCGAGGAGATGAAGGGGGTCAGGTAAGTAAAACAGAGGGGGCGGTGACTGCCAGGCGTTTTTTTACCTTAATGCATAGTCAGTGCCCATCAGTGCCACCTAACAGTGCCCACTAGTGATGCCCTTCAGTGCGGCCTATCAGTGCCCATCATTGCTGCCTTTTAGTGCCCATCAGTGCCACCTATCGGTTCCCACTAGTGATGCCCTTCGGTGCTCATCAGTGTGGCCTATCAGTGCCCATCATTGCTGCCTTTTAGTGCCACCTATCAGTGCCCACGAGTGATGCTCATCAGTGTGGCCTATCAGTGCCCATCATTGCTGCCTTTTAGTGCCACCTATCAGTGCCCACTAGTGATGTTCATCAGTGTGGCCTATCAGTGCCCATCATTGCTGCCTTTTAGTGCCCATCAGTGCCACCTATCGGTGCCCACTAGTGATGCCCTTCGGTGCTCATCAGTGTGGCCTATCAGTGCCCATCATTGCTGCCTTTTAGTGCCGCCTATCGGTGCCCACTAGTGATGTTCATCAGTGTGGCCTATCAGTGCCCATCATTGCTGCCTTTTAGTGCCCATCAGTGCCACCTATCGGTGCCCAATGCCCTTCGGTGCTCATCAGTGTGGCCTATCAGTGCCCATCATTGCTGCCTTTTAGTGCCACCTATCAGTGCCCACTAGTGATGCTCATCAGTGTGGCCTATCAGTGCCCATCATTGCTGCCTTTTAGTGCCACCTATCAGTGCCCATTAGTGATGCTCATCAGTGTGGCCTATCAATGCCCATCATTGCTGCCTTTTAGTGCCCATCAGTGCCACCTATCGGTGCCCACTAGTGATGCCCCTCAGTGCTCATCAGTGTGGCCTATCAGTGCTGTCCTCATCCATATCCCTGCCATTCCTGACCAGCCTAGGATAGAACCGGAAAACTCAATTTAATTCAAGTTTTTATATCGATTGACCAAGTATTGAAGTGGTTAAAGATCACTTTTAACACTTAACTTTCTCGTCAATCGATATAAAAACTTGAATCAAATTGAGTTTTCAGCTTCTATTCTCGGCCGGTCAGGAATGGCGGGGACGTGGATGAGGACAGGGAAGTGACAAATGTTTATCTTCCCCAATGACAGGGTCAGTCATGGCTGCCAGTCCCGGCTCCCCCCTGTCATGGTGCCTTCCCTCCTGTCACACAGTTGGTATGACACCATTACACTGTGGCAGGCTTATGTAATGTGTTTTATTGTGTGAAGCCATGCTCTGGTGCTGCACACTTCCACGTCGCCTCAGGGGTTAACCATAGAGCCGTTTGTGCACATGGACTTGGCTTCTTTTTTTTTTTTTTTTTCCTGTCAGGGAGGCAGCGCCGTGCACAAAGCGCGGGAACAGCCCTCCCGCCTTCTCCCTACACACAGTACGGGGACTATATTCCTGCGCGGAGGGTTACACGCGCTCAGTCTGACAAGGGGGGCTGGCTCTTACGTGCGGTGTGAGGGGCGCGCTGATTGGTCGGTGGGACCCTGCAATGGTTTCCCGCTTGAAAGGAGCCTCGGCATTGGACGCGCTGTACCTGCAATGCGTCAAGTGTTGGTGGTGGCAGCAGTAGCAGCAGCCGGCTGTGTGTGCTGGAGGATGCTCTGTCACTCAGGTTGTGGCGGTCTCCTGACTGAGAGCTGCCGCTTTGGCGCTCCATGTTCAGTGAGAAATCAGCCCAAGGGGTGCTAATGGTGACCAGAAGGCACTGAGCTTACCTGTACTGGTCAATGAAGTCCCTCAGAGGTACACATGACACACCTCGGTGACCTGTCCTGTGTGCAAACACGGACACCACTGCCTGGTGACACCTTTATGTGATAAAGAAATGTAAATGAAGAGGAGTCATAAGGAATTAGAGAATGAACATAAAAATAAAGCAACAATAATGGAAAAGCAATAAATAAAATAAAGAAAAAGCAAAAATAAAAAATGTAAAAAAAAGCTAAAATAATACATAGAAGAACTGAAGAAAAAGCAACAATAAACTAAAATGTAAAAAAAAAAAAAAGCCAAATGAAGTAAAAGAATAAATGGAAGAAAAAGTAAAAAAAAAGTCCAGGTAAAAGCAACAATAAATAATAAATGCAAAAATTATATACACCGATCAGCCATAACATTATGAACACTGACAGGTAAAGTTAACCCCTTTGCGGCTGTGCTGTAGCTGAATGACGGCTACAGTTCGGCCGCACTTTGCCAGGAGGCCGTCATATGACCTCCTGTGCTCACCCATTGGCAGTGATCTGTGATCGCTGCGTCCTTAAATAAAAAAGAGGGATAAAGAGACAATCACAGCGGCTCCTTTTCCTGTGTGCAAACATAATTTTCCGGTTATTGGCAATTCTCTCCTCACGCTGACAGCGCATGAGTAGAGGAGAACCGATAACCGGCAAATCCACACAGGAGACATCTGCACTGATCATTAGTGCCTTGATGATCAGTGCAGCCCCAACAGTGCCCACCAGTGATGCCAGTCAGTACCTATCAGTGCCCATCATTGCCGCCTATTAGTGCAGCCTATTAGTGCCCATCAGTGCCACCTATCGGTGCCCATCAGTGTTGCCCATCAGTGTAGCCTCATCAGTGCAACCTATCAGTGCCCATCAGTGTTGCCTATCAGTTCTGCCTTTCAGTGCCCATTAGTGTTGCCTATCAGTGCCCATATGTGCAGCCTATCCGTGCTGCCTATCAGTGCCCATAGGTGCAGCCTATCAGTGCCCATAGGTGCAGCCTATCAGTGCCGCCTATCAGTGCCCATAGGTGCAGCCTATCAGTGCCACCTATCAGTGCCCATGGGTGCAGCATATCAGTGCCCATCAGTGTTGCCCATCAGTGCAGCCTCATCAGTGCAACCTATCAGTGCCCATCAGTGTTGCCTATCAGTGCCCATAGGTGCAGCCTATCAGTGCCCATCAGTGTTGCCCATCAGTGTAGCCTCATCAGTGCAACCTATCAGTGCCCATCAGTGTTGCCTATCAGTGCCCATATGTGCAACCTATCAGTGCTGCCTATCAGTGCCCATAGGTGCAGCATAGCAGTGCTCATCAGTGCAGCCTATCAGTGCTCATAGGTGCAGCAAAGCAGTGCTCATCAGTGCAGCCTATCAGTGCCCATAGGTGCAGCATAGCAGTGCTCATCAGTGCAGCCTATCAGTGCTCATAGGTGCAGCATAGCAGTGCTCATCAGTGCAGCCTATCAGTGCTCATAGGTGCAGCATAGCAGTGCTCATCAGTGCAGCCTATAAGTGCTCATAGGTGCAGCATAGCAGTCCTCATCAGTGCAGCCTATCAGTGCTCATAGGTGCAGCAAAGCAGTGCTCATCAGTGCAGCCTATCAGTGCCCATAGGTGCAGCATAGCAGTGCTCATCAGTGCAGCCTATCAGTGCTCATAGGTGCAGCATAGCAGTGCTCATCAGTGCAGCCTATCAGTGCCCATAGGTGCAGCATAGCAGTCCTCATCAGTGCAGCCTATAAGTGCTCATAGGTGCAGCATAGCAGTGCTCATCAGTGCAGCCTATCAGTGCTCATAGGTGCAGCATAGCAGTGCTCATCAGTGCAGCCTATCAGTGCTCATAGGTGCAGCATAGCAGTGCTCATCAGTGCAGCCTATCAGTGCTCATAGGTGCAGCCTATCAGTGCCGCTTATCAGTGCCCATAGTTGCAGCCTATCAGTGCCCATAGGTGCAGCATATCAGTGCTCATCAGTGCAGCCTCATCAGCGAACATCAGTGAAGGAGAAAAATTACTTATTTACAATTTTTTTTTTAACAAAAACGAAGAAAAACTTTTTTTTTCGTTTGTCTTTTTCTTTTTTGTCTTTTTTATTCTTTTTTGCAAAAAATAAAAATCCCAGTGGTGATTAAATACCACTGAAAGAAAGCTCTATTTGTCTCAAAAAATAATAAAAATGTAATTTGGGTACAGCCTTGCATGACCGCGCAATTGTCATTCAAAGTGTGACAACGCTGAAAGTTGGCCTGGGCAGGAAGGGGGTGAAAGTGCCCGGTAGGCAAGTGGTTAATAATGGGGATTATCTCCCTACAATGGCATCTGAAACTAGGTGGGATATATTACCCTAGGTTCACACTTCCGCCTTTTGTGCAGGCCATGTTTGCGCATGCACGGCAGTCAATTCAAATGAATGGGCTGCTGTGCCTGCGTAAATTCAGTAGAAAACACCTGTAGTAATTCCCTGAGGTGGTGAGCGGTCGGTGCGCTGGTTTGTAGTGTCCTTCTAGCACCCGAGCAAACATGTAGATCAGTGTTTCTCAACCGGGGGTCCCCAGGGGTTCCGCCACGATCTACTGTACATCACAAGCAGATAAACGTCAGATCACATCCCCAAACATTTGACAGGCTGCGGAGGAAACTGACATCACTGTCCTGCACCTGTCGCGGGTAGTCCTCCCCTCCATCCATCCCAGGAGACTGTGTGTGGGTGTGACATCACTCGAGAGGGACGGGAGAGGAGGGAGGGACGAGAATCAGTGCGCGAGATATGATTGCGATCCAGCAGCTTCCCTGAGCTACTCTGCATGAGGTTCATGGTAAACAACCAGCAATGTGCCCTCCAGTTTCCTCCTGCCCCCCTGTACTATACTTTTCTCTCCTGCACCCCCTATCTGATATAGATATCTGATATCAGTATAGGGGAGCCAGGAGAGAATAGAATAGTATAGGGGGGAGGGGGGAGCCAGGAGAGAACTGCACAGGGGGCTAAGGTGAGAAAATGATAGGGCCTATCAATTTCTCTCCTAGGCCCCCTGTACCCCTTATACTATTCTCTCCTGCCCCCTTGTACTATTCTCTCCAGGTCCCCCTATACTACTCTCTCCTGGCCCCCCTGTACTATTCTCTCCTGGCTCCCATATACTATTCTCTCCTGGCCCCATTATACTGTTCTCTCCTGGCTTCCATATATTATTCTCTCCTAGCCCCCCTGTACTATTCTCTCCTGCCCCCCTGTACTATTCTCTCCTGGCCCCCTGTACTATTCTCCCCTAGCCCCCCTGTACTATTCTCTCCTGGCCCCCCTATACTATTCTTTCTTGGCCCCCCTGTACTATTCTCTCTTGCCCCCCTGTACTATTCTATTCTTCCTGGCCCCCCTATACTATTCTTCTTGGCCCCCTGTACTATTCTCTCTTGCCCCCCTGTACTATTCTATTCTGGTCCCCCTGCACTATTCTCTCCCACCCCCCCCCCCCCCTGTACTATTCTCTCCTGGCACCCCTGTTCTATTCCTTCCTGCCCTCCCTGTACTATTCTCTCCTGCCCCCCCCCCCCCCCCTGTACTATTCTCTCTTGGCCACCCTGTACTATGCTTTCCTGGTCCCCTATACTATTCTTTCTTGGCCCCCTGTTCTATTCTCTCCTGGCCCCTCTGTACTATGTTCTCCTGACTCCCCTGTACTATTCTCTTCTGGCCCCACTATACAATTCTCTCCTGTCATTCCTGTACTATTCTCTCATGGCCCCTCTGTACTATTCTCTCCTGGATCCCATATACTATTCTCTCCTGGCCCCCCTGTACTATTCTCTCCTGCCCCCCCTGTACTATTCTCTCCTGGCCCCCCTGTTCTATCCTCTCCTGGCCCCTCTGTACTATGTTCTCCTGGCCCCTCTGTACTATGTTCTCCTGACTCCCCTGTACTATTCTCTTCTGGCCCCCTGTACTATTCTCTCCTGACCCCCCTATACTATTCTCTCCTGGCCCCCTGTACTACTCTTTTCTGACCCCCATGTACTATTCTCTACTTTCCCCCCCCCCCATACTATTCTCTCCTGGCCCCCTGTACTATTCTCTCCTGGCCCCCTTGTACTATTCTCTCCTGGCCCCCCTGTACTGTTCTCTCCTGGACCCCTGTACTATTGTCTCTTGACCCCCTGTACTATTCTCTCCTGCCCCCCTGTACTGTTCTTCTTGGCCCCCTGTACTATTCTCTCTTGCCCCCCTGTACTATTCTATTCTGGTCCCCCTGCACTATTCTCTCCTGCCCCCCCCTGTACTATTCTCTCCTGGCACCCCTGTTCTATTCCTTCCTGCCCTCCCTGTACTATTCTCTCCTGCCCCCCCCCCTGTACTATTCTCTCTTGGCCACCCTGTACTATGCTTTCCTGGTCCCCTATACTATTCTTTCTTGCCCCCCTGTTCTATTCTCTCCTGGCCCCTCTGTACTATGTTCTCCTGACTCCCCTGTACTATTCTCTTCTGGCCCCACTATACAATTCTCTCCTGGCATCCCTGTACTATTCTCTCATGGCCCCCCTGTACTATTCTCTCCTGGATCCCATATACTATTCTCTCCTGGCCCCCCTGTACTATTCTCTCCTGCCCCCCCTGTACTATTCTCTCCTGGCCCCCCTGTTCTATCCTCTCCTGGCCCCTCTGTACTATGTTCTCCTGGCCCCTCTGTACTATGTTCTCCTGACTCCCCTGTACTATTCTCTTCTGGCCCCCTGTACTATTCTCTCCTGACCCCCCTATACTATTCTTTCCTGGCCCCCTGTACTATTCTTTTCTGACCCCCATGTACTATTCTCTACTGCCCCCCCCCTATACTATTCTCTCCTGGCCCCCTGTACTATTCTCTCCTGGCCCCCTTGTACTATTCTCTCCTGGCCCCCCTGTACTGTTCTCTCCTGGACCCCCTGCACTATTGTCTCTTGGCCCTCTGTACTATTCTCTCCTGCCCCCCTGTACTGTTCTCTCCTGGACCCCCTGCACTATTGTCTCTTGGCCCTCTGTACTAATCTCTCCTGGCCCCCATGTACTGTTCTCTCCTGGACCCCCTGTACTATTGTCTCTTGGCCCCCTGTACTATTCTCTCCTGCCCCCCCCCCATACTATTCTCTTCTGGCCCCTGCACTACTCTCTCCTGGCCCCCCTATACTATTCTCTCCTGGTCCCACTATACTATTTTCTCCAGCCCCCCCCCCCCCCCATATACTATTCTCTCCTGGCCACCCTGTACTATGCTTTCCTGGTCCCCCTATACTATTCTCTCCTAGCTCCCTGTTCTCTTCTCTCCTGGCCCCTCTGTACTGTTCTCTCCTGGCCCCCCTATACTATTCTCTTCTTGCCCCCTGTACTATTCTCTGGTGGCATCCCTATACTATTCTCTCCTGGCCCCCATGTACTATTCTCTCCTGCCCCCCTATACTGATCTTCCCTGGCCCCCCTGTACTATTCTCTCCTGGCCCCCATGTACTATTCTCTCCTGCCCCCCTATACTGATCTTCCCTGGCCCCCCTGTACTGTTCTCTCCTGGCCCCCCTATACTATTCTCTTCTTGCCCCCTGTACTATTCTCTGGTGGCATCCCTATACTATTCTCTCCTGGCCCCCATGTACTATTCTCTCCTGCCCCCTATACTGATCTTCCCTGGCCCCCCTATACTATTCTCTCCTGGCCCCCCTGTACTGTTCTCTCCTGACCCCCCTGTACTATTCTCTCCTGGCCACCCTGTACTGTTCCCTCCTGGCCACCCTGTACTGTTCCCTCCTGGCCCCCCTGTACTATTCTCTCCTGGCCCCCTGTACTATTCTCTCCTGCCCCCCTGTACTATTCTCTCCTGCCCCCCTATAATATTCTTTCCTGGCCCCCCTTTACTATTATTTCCTGCCCCCCCTCATCTCTCCTTGCCCCCATATTCATTGTCTCTCCTGCCCCCCTATACTATTCTCTCTTGTCCACCCTGTACTATTTTCTTCTGCCCCCCCTATACTATTCTCTCCTGCTCCCCCCCGTACTATTCTCTCCTGGCCCCCTGTACTATTCTCTCCTGGCCCCCTATACTATTCTCTCCTGGCCCCCCTGTACTTATCTCTCCTGGCCCCCTATACTATTCTCTCCTGCCCCCCCTTTACTATTCTCTCATGGCCCCCCTGTACTATTCTCTTCTGGCCCCCCTGTACTATTCTCTCCTGCTCCTCCATGTACTATTCTCTGCTGCCCCCCCTATACTATTCTCTCCTGGCCCCCTGTACTATTCTCTCCTGGCCCCCCGTACTATTCTCTCCTGGCCCCCTTGTACTATTCTCTCCTGGACCCCGTACTGTTCTCTCCTGGCCCCCCTATACTATTCTCTTCTTGCCCCCTGTACTATTCTCTGGTGGCATTCCTATACTATTCTCTCCTGGCCCCCATGTACTATTCTCTCCTGCCCCCCTATACTGATCTTCCCTGGCCCCCCTGTACTATTCTCTCCTGACCCCCCTGTACTATTCTCTCTTGGCCACTCTGTACTGTTCCCTCCTGCCCCCCCCCCCCCCGTTACTATTCTCTCCTGGCCCCCTGTACTATTCTCTCCTGCCCCCTGTACTATTCTCTCCTGCCCCCCTATAATATTCTTTCCTGGCCCCCTTGTACTATTCTCTCCTGGCCCCCCTGTACTGTTCTGTCCTGGACCCCTGTACTATTGTCTCCTGCCCCCCTGTACTGTTCTCTCCTGGACCCCCTGTACTATTGTCTCTTGGCCCTCTGTACTATTCTCTCCTGGCCCCCCATGTACTGTTCTCTCCTGGACCCCCTGTACTATTGTCTCTTGGCTCCCTGTACTATTTTCTCCTGCCCCCCCCATACTATTCTCTTCTGGCCCCTGCACTACTCTCTCCTGGCCCCTCTATACTCTATACTATTCTCTCCTGGTCCCACTATACTATTTTCTCCAGCCCCCCCCCCATGTACTATTCTCTCCAGGACCCCCTGTACTATTCTCTCCTGGCCACCCTGTACTATGCTTTCCTGGTCCCCCTATACTATTCTCTCCTAGCTCCCTGTTCTCTTCTCTCCTGGCCCCTCTGTACTGTTCTCTCCTGGCCCCCCTATACTATTCTCTTCTTGTCCCCTGTACTATTCTCTGGTGGCATCCCTATACTATTCTCTCCTGGCCCCCATATACTATTCTCTCCTGCCCCCCTATACTGATCTTCCCTGGCCCCCCTGTACTATTTTCTCCTCACCCCCCTGTACTATTCTCTCTTGGCCACCCTGTACTGTTCCCTCCTGGCCCCCCCGTTACTATTCTCTCCTGCCCCCTTTACTATTCTCTCCTGCCCCCTATAATATTCTTTCCTGGCCCCCCTATACTATTATTTCCTGCCCCCCCCCCATCTCTCCTTGCCCCCATATTCATTGTCTCTCCTGCCCCCCTATACTATTCTCTCTTGCCCACCCTGTACTATTTTCTCCTGCCCCCCCTATACTATTCTCTCCTGCCCCCCCGTACTATTCTCTCCTGGCCCCCCTGTACTATTCTCTCATGGCCCCCCTATACTATTCTCTCCTGCCCCCCTGTACTATTCTCTCCTGGCCCCCTATACTATTCTCTCCTGGCCCCCCTGTACTATTGTCTCCTGGCCCCCTGTACTATTCTCTTCTGCCTCCTCCATACTATTCTCTTCTGGCCCCATATACTGTTCTTTCTTGGCCCTCTGTACTATTCTATTCTGGCGCCCTGTACTATTCTTTCCTGCTCCCCCCATACTATTCTCTCCTGGCCCCTGTATTATTCTCTCCTCCCCCCTAAACTATTGTCTCCTGGCCCCCCTGTACTATTCTCTCCTGGCCCCCCTGTACTATTCTCTCCTGCTCTCCCTGTACTATACTCCCCTGCCCCCCCTTTACTATTCTCTCCTGGCCCCCTATACTGTTCTCTCCTGGCCCCCCTATACTATTATCTCCTGCCCCCCTGTACTATTCTCTCCTGCCCCCCTGTACTATTATCTCCTGGCACCCTGTACTATTCTCTCCTGCTCTCCCTGTACTATTCTCCCCTGCCCCCCCTTTACTATTCTCTCCTGGCCCCCTATACTGTTCTCTCCTGGCCCCCCTATACTATTATCTCCTGCCCCCCTGTACTATTCTCTCCTGCCCCCCCTGTACTATTATCTCCTGGCACCCTGTACTATTATCTCCTGGCACCCTGTACTATTCCCTCCTGCCTCCCCCCCCTACTCTAATGTCTCCTGGCCCCCCGTACTATTCTCTCCTGGCCCCCCTGTACTATTCTCTCCTGGCCCCCCTGTACTATTCTCTCCTGGCCCCCCTGTACTATTCTCTCCTGGCCCCCCTGTACTATTCTCTCCTGGCCCCCTGTTCTATTCTCTCCTGCCCCCCTGTACTATTATCTCCTGGCACCCTGTACTATTCCCTCCTGCCCCCTCCCCACTCTAATGTCTCCTGGCCCCCCGTACTATTCTCTCCTGGCCCCATGTACTATTCTCTTCTGGTCCCCCCTATACTGTTCTCTCCTGGCCCCCATGTACTATTCTCTCCTGGCCCCTCTATACTATTTTTTCCTGACTCCCCTGTACTATTCTCTTCTGGCCCCCTGTACTATTCTCTCTTGCCCCCCCCCCCCCAATACTATTTTCTCCTGGCCCCATGTACTATTCTCTTCAGGTCCCCTATACTATTCTCTCCTGGCCCCCTTGTACTATTCACTCCTGGCTCCCCTGTACTATTCTTTCCTGGTTCCCCCTGTACTTATCTCTCCTGGCCCCCTATACTATTCTCTCCTGCCCCCCCTTTACTAATCTCTCCTGGCCCCCCTGTACTATTCCTTCCTGCCCCCCTGTACTGTTCTCTCCTGCCCCCCCCCTTTACTATTCTCTCCTGGCCCCCTATACTATTCTCTCCTGGCCCCCTATACTATTCTCTCCTGGCCCCCCTGTAGTATTCTCTCCTGGCCCCCTGTACTATTCTCTCCTGGCCCCCTATACTATTCTCTCCTGGCCCCCTATACTATTCTCTCCTGGCCCCCTATACTATTCTCTCCTGGCCCCCTATACTATTCTCTCCTGGCCCCCCTGTACTATTCTCTCCTGGCCCCCCTGTACTATTCCCTCCTGGCCACCCCTGTACTATTCTCTCCTGGCCCCCCTGTACTATTCTCTCCTGGCCCCCCTGTACTCTTCTCTCTCTTCAGCTTGGGGAGATGGGGGGACTCTTTACCAAGGCACACGTGTTCTAGAGCATCGCAATGCACAGTAACACAACGCACATTAACCACTTAAGAACTTAATGACCATTCCATTTTTTGCGATACAGCACTGCGTCACTTTAACTGACAATTGCGCGGTCCTGCAACGCTGTACCCAAACAAAATGTATGTCCTTTTTTCCCCAAAAATAGAGCTTTCTTTTGGTGGTATTTGATCACCTCTGCGATTTTAATTTTTTGTGCTATAAACAAAAAAAAGAGCAACAATTTTGAAAAAAAAAGCAAATTTTTTTTACTTTTTGCTATAATAAATATCCCTCAAAAAAATTATAAAAAAAACGATTTTCTTCCTCAATTTAGGCCGACACGTATTCTTCTACATATTTTTGGTAAAAAAAAAATCGCAATAAGTGTATATTGATTGGTTTGCGCAAAGGTTATAGCGTCTACAAAATAGGGGATATATTTAAGGCAGGTTTAATATTATTTTTTTTATGTGTTAATGCACTGCAAGGGTGCAAACGTAGCTATGTGCTTCTTCAGGTGTTCTTAATCATAGACTCAATGACGCACAGTGGCGGTAAACTTTAGAGCGGCCCCGGTGACACTATTGATTGGTGGAGGTTTTGAGCCGGGGAAATCCTGGCTGGTCAATAGCGGGACGCTCATGGATAGGTCATCAGCTCTCTGTATTTTAATTTCTACATAAATGGCACATCGGCACTGACTCACGCAGCCTTCCATTTACAATATCGCTGCCTCTTGCCTCTTTCACCGCTAATTCTCATTTTCTGAGTAATGACAACTTTCTTTTTTTCCTGCTGTGTGTGAATCAGCAACAAGTCTGCGACCAAACTAGATATCTTTCCTAATGAAATACTGAAGCCGCAGCTGCATTTCGGATTACCATCGCTCACTAGCAAGAGGTTTAACCTTTAATCAAAGTGATACAACTTACCCTTTGGCCCTTTAAAGAGGAACTAAACCCTTCAATCCACTTCAGCCAAGGAAGCTGTCAACTTGTCCTCTGTTTGATCTGTAACTGCCATAGTGTTGCACATGGGATCAGTTATGGCTCCAGCCATTTGATGGTATGACAGTTTGGCTGAGAGCACAACCTGCTGATGCTGAAGAAGAGTGGCATTATGCCACGAAACGCGTCGGGCTCATACAGATGCATCATGTTTTACTTTCAGGACCAAACCTTGGGTTTTAAAGATTCCATCTCTTGGAGGATCAGCATTTTAACAATGCCATTATAAGTCGATAGTTACATGTTTATGGTTTGCAACATGATTTTTAGGTGTTTACTATATTTGTATGTACTCAATGTTGCATGTTACTGCTGTGTGTTCTAGACAATAAACACATCCATATTACATTGTTGGTATTTGATGGTATGACAGTTTGGTTGAAAGCACAACTGATGTGACAGTTAGCAATTCCTGGCTAACTGTTTTTTTGAAACCATTAAATTGATGGGCTTAGTTCCGCTTTAAATTGGTTGATTTAACAGAAGTAAAGTCCCGTAACCTATCCCCACTGGCGTAACATATGGGTGAGCACAATCGGTGGGGCCCTAATGTCGGCCGTATGCATTTGCATCAGCTGTCTGTCAGCACAGTGACTAAGCCGCTATCAACAGTTCCATAAAAAGGAGGGCTGATGCCCCTGAAGAGTGGCATTATGCCACGAAACGCGTCGGGGTAATACAGATGCATAATGTTTTACTTTCAGGACCAAACCTTCGGTTTCAAAGATTCCATCTCTTGGAGCAGTGGTCATCAACCCTGTCCTCAGGGCCCACTTACAGGCCAGGTTTGCAAGATAACTGAAATACATCACAGGTGATATCATTTGCTGCTCAGTGATTGCAGTATTCTAGTCTGCATCTCCCCAAGGTAATACATAAAACCTGGCCTGTTAGTGGGCCCTGAGGACATGAGTTGATGACCACTGTCTTGGAGGATCAGCTTTTTAACAATGCCATTATAAGTCGATATTTACATGTTTATGGTTTGCAACATGCTTTTTACGTGTTTACTATATTTGTATGTACTCAATGTTGCATGTTACTGCTGTGTGTTCTAGACAATAAACACATCCATATTACATTGTTTTATTGTTGAGAATTTCATACACACCTCATCTAAAGTCCCAACCCTCCTTTTTATGTACCAGATTGTCAGAAACCATGAAATCAGGCTGAGACAGAAGTACAGATAAATCACACTTGTTTAATAAAAAAAAGTAAAAAGAACAAACATAGTCAAAACATAGCCAAAGTTCAGTAACCGGAATGGATAGTCAGCCAAGCCAGAAGTCAGGGATCAATGTAGTGGAACGGCGAGCAGGATCTGGAACCCAGAAGGGATGTCAGCAAAGCAAGTCTTGAACAGGATCGCAGGAGATAGTTTCTGTGATATTGACCAAAGTGAAGGCAGAGCTCCTCTGGATTGGACGGCTTAAGTAGGCAGGACTGACGAGCAGGATATCATCAACAGGTGAGTAAATGTGGAGAGATAGGAGCTGGCAATTAGCCAACAGCTGAGCACCCAGCTCAGAGACGGAAGGGCTGAGCCCAGCCCTGACACAGATTTAGGGATGGCTAGGAATGGTCACATATGTCTCATTTAAATTCCCCCTCAAAAAACTCTTTCGCTATCGAAGGTTCCCGGCACTGCCAGGACAAGGTCATCCAGTAGACTTGTGCACAACGGAAAATTTCGTTTCGTTTCGTTGTGATTTGTGAAGTACATAATTTCGTTCTGTTATATTCGTTATATTACGTTAATACGTTTTCGGATAATTTGTTATTATTTGTAGAGTGTCGATATTCGTTATACTGAATCTCAAATCATGTCGAATTCATTCGTAAAATGCGCTATGATTTCGTTTGTATTTGTTGAAATTCGATATTTATGTATGTATGTATATTCGTGATAATGATTCGTAGTTTGGAAAGTCGTTTGTTTATTGAATCTATTAACACACACAATGACAATATCTCTTCTCCTCTGCTCAAATACTATACAACCACACACAATGACAATATCTCTTCTCCTCTGCTCAAATACAATACAACCACACACAATGACTATATCTCTTTTCCTCTGCTCAAATACAATACAACCCCCTCCTCACTCAGTTCTCAGGATTGCACTTTGCCAGTAATCCGACCTCCAGCACAAAATTAATCAGCTGATTGGACTGTAAGATTTACTTTGAGTTGACCTTTTGTTTCATTAGATCTTTAACGAATTACCGAATCATGTCGAATTCATTCGTTATAGCCGCTATAATTTCTTACGTATTCATTGAAATTCGTTATTTCTTTATTCGGACGTTCGGATGCATCCGAATGTCCGAAAGATGCAAAATTCGGCCGAATTTTGATTCGTTATGAAAACGAGTTGCACAAGCCTACCATCCAGCACCCCAGGGAAAAATATGTCAAACTGCGCTCCCCGCCCTTTCCCTTAGGGCCAGGGTCTGGGCGCCCACATCCCTGTAATCAACCATTGCGCCCAGGGCTGCTGCTCCCCTCCTGCCCACCCCTTGTCCCGTCACTGTTTATGACCAGGAGCCAGTGGGCGGAGCTTCTGATCATGTGACCACTTCAACAGTTAATCACAGTAGCCACACGATCAGGAACTCCGCCTCCTATCTTTCAGAACCACCTCATAGGACCGGCACCTAAATAAACTTGAAGCGGAACTAACCCCTCCTATCCTATACAGCCAAGGAAGATGCCATCTTAGCCTCTGTTTGATCTGTACACATCTGTACATGATGCTGCACACGGGATCAATTATGACACCAGCCATTTGATAGCTTGACAGTTCGGTTGAGAGTGCAAGTAACTGTGACAGTTATCATTCACGGCATGCTTTGAAGGATACAGTTAAAGTGGAACTAAACCCTCCTATCCTTTACGGCTAAAGAAGCTGCCATCATGTGTCTGCATGATCTGCAACTGCCATGATGCTGTGCAAGTGATCAGGTATGACACCAGACATGCAATGGTTTGACAGTTTGGTTAAGAGCAAAAGCAAATGTGACAGTTAGCAATCCCGACATGCCGGGAATGCAACTGTTTTTTTAAGACCGTTAAATGGTTGGGTTTAGTTCCATTTTAAATCTATTCTATTTAACATCTCTTTGCCTTATATTGTATAAAAACATACCTGCCATTCACGTTGTTGCAACCACTATTTCTGTTTTTGGTGACCTGCACTCCTGAAGGGAAGCCCCGCTTGTCTGCCTCCTCACCCCCTCCGCTGACACATTTGGCAATTTTTGTGGGGGAGCGGGTACCTGGTTTTGATGGGTACCTGGTTTTGACAGGTACCCACTCCCACTTCTAGCTCGGTTCGCCATGGCAAACTGAGCCCGAAGTTTTTCACCCCCCCCCCCTCCGCAGCCGGCCCATTTACAAGGCGCAGCATGATTTGCGAATGCGCAGTGGGTTTCCCTTAACCAAGATGGCAACGCCAGCACCCGAGAGCCCATTCTAGAATCGGCTCGGGTGAGGACACAGCTGGATGCCTGGACAGGTAAGTGAATTAATAGTACAAGTCAGCATGCCGGGAATGCTAACTGTCACATTTGCTTGTTCTCTCAATCAAACTGTCAAACCATCAAATGGCTGGTGTCCTAACTGATCACATGGGCAGCACCATGGCAGTTGCAGGTGAATCAGAGGCCAAGATGGCAGCTTCCTTGGCTGAAAAGGATGATAGGGTTTAGTTCCACTTTAATTTTCTATAGCATGACTCTGCTGAAAAAAAACCGACAACTTCCAGTGACCGTTGTGCATCGATGTAACCGCGCATGCTTGATCTGTAGGTGATCACATCGCGCTGCGCAAATCCAGGTGTCACGACAGAGTTGTTTGTTGACAACCATGCTATGTTAAAGGGACAGGAAGTGTGGCCTTAATATAGATGGGGAATTGTATTGCAGCAGAAGACAGACGGGTCACATAATTGGAACCAGACAGTGAGTAACACAAGACGAGCAACATTATAGGATTATAATACTCGTATCCTTTACATACACTTTCAAACTCCTGCTTAGCGGATGCAGCAAAATCGCAGACCTGAATCCTTTATGTTTACCCGAGAAAACACCCCTGGAGGTCATTACCATGGGAATCGGGAGCTCTGCATGGTGCAGACATGATACTGAGCAATGTACAGCCATGGGGGATGATGACAGACAGGCGTGAGATAACGAGCTGGGAGAGCGCCAGAGCCCGGAGTGCTTTCCTTTGTTATAATGACAGCAACGCATGCGGAAAAACCTGTTCTGTCACTTGAAATGTGAGCCCCATGAAGAGGGCCTGTCATCACTGGCTTGATGTCTCTGTTCTTCTTCACTGCAGTATCAAAATACACCCCCCTTCCCTTCACAAAATACACTCCCCCTCCCTTCACAAATACACCCCCCCTTCCCATCACAAAATACACCCCCCCTCCCTTCACAAAATACACCCCCTTCCTTCACAAAATACACCCCCTTCCCTTCACAAAATACACCCCCCCCTTCAAAAAATACACCCCCCTTCCCTTCACAAAATACACCCCCCTCCCTTCACAAAATACACCCCCCCTTCCCTTCACAAAATACACCCCCTTCCCTTCACAAAATACACCCCCTTCCCTTCACAAAATACACCCCCCCCTTCAAAAAATACACCCCCTTCCCTTCACAAAATACACCCCCCTCCCTTCACAAAATACACCCCCCCTTCCCTTCAAAAAATACACCCCCCTCCCTTCACAAAATACACCCCCCTTCCCTTCACAAAAAACACCCCTCTTCCATTCACAAAATACACCCCCCTTTCCTTCACAAAATACACCCCCCTTCCATTCACAAAATACACCCCCCTTCCCTTCCCAAAATACACCCCCTTCCCTTCACAAAATACACCCCCCTTCCCAAAATACACCCCCTTCCCTTCACAAAATACACACCCCTTCACAAAATACACCCCCTTCCCTTCACATAATACACCCCCCTTCCCTTCACAAAATACACCCCCCCCTTCCCAAAATACACCCCCTTCCCTTCACAAAATACATCCCCCCTTCACAAAATACACCCCCCCTTCCGTTCACAAAATACACCCCCCTTCCCTTCACAAAATGCACCCCCCTTCCCTTCACAAAATACACCCCCCTTCCCTTCACAAAACACCCCCCTTCCCTTCACAAAATACACCCCCCTTCCCTTTACAAAATATACCCCCCCTTCCCTTCACAGAATACCCCCCCCCTTCCCTTCACAAAATACACCCCCTTCCCTTCACAGAATACCCCCCTTCCCTTTACAAAATACACCCCCCTTCCCTTCACAAAATACACCCCCCCTTCAAAAAATACACCCCCCTTCCCTACACAAAATACACCCCCCTCCCTTCACAAAATACACCCCCCCTTCCCTTCAAAAATACACCCCCCTCCCTTCACAAAATACACCCCCCTTCCCTTCACAAAATACACCCCCCTTCCATTCACAAAATACACCCCCCTTCCCTTCACAAAATACACCCCCCCTTCCCTTCACAAAATACACCCTCTTCCCTTCACAAAACACCCCCCTTCCCTTCACAAAATACACCCCCTTCCCTTCACAAAATACAACCCCCTTCCCTTCACAAAATACACCCCCCTTCCATTCACAAAATACACCCCCCTTTCCTTCACAAAATACACCCCCCTTCCATTCACAAAATACACCCCCCTTCCCTTCCCAAAATACACCCCCTTCCCTTCACAAAATACACCCCCCTTCCCAAAATACACCCCCTTCCCTTCACAAAATACACCCCCCTTCCCTTCACAAAATACACCCCCCCCTTCCCAAAATACACCCCCTTCCCTTCACAAAATACATCCCCCCTTCACAAAATACACCCCCCCTTCCGTTCACAAAATACACCCCCCCTTCCGTTCACAAAATACACCCCCCTTCCCTTCACAAAATACACCCCCCTTCCATTCACAAAATACACCCCCTTCCCTTCACAAAATACACCCCCCTTCCCTTCACAAATGCACCCCCCTTCCCTTCACAAAATACACCCCCTTCCCTTCACAAAATACCCCCCTTCCCTTCACAAAATACACCCCCTTCCCTTCACAAAATACACCCCCCTTCCCTTCACAGAATACCCCCCCCCTTCCCTTTACAAAATATACCCCCCTTCCCTTCACAGAATACCCCCCCTTCCCTTCACAAAATACACCCCCCTTCCCTTCACAGAATACCCCCCCTTCCCTTTACAAAATACACCCCCCTTCCCTTCACAGAATACCCCCCCTTCCCTTCACAAAATACCCCCCCCTTCCCTTTACAAAATACACCCCCCTTCCCTTCACAAAATACACCCCCCCTTCCATTCACAGAATACCCCCCCACTTCCCTTCACCAAATACACCCCCTTCACTTCACAAAATACACCCCCCTTCACTTCACAAAATACACCCCCCCTTCCCTTCACAGAAACCCCCCCCCCCCCCCTTCCCTTTACAACATACACCCCCCTTCCCAAAATACACCCCCCTTCAGTTCACAAAATACACCCCCCTTCCTTTCACAAAATATTCCAATGACCAATCAGATCAGCCATGTCACGAAGCACCGCAATTTATTGCTGCATTGGGGATTCTGCTGTGTGTCTCCGACCTGTCCTACAATCTGGGACTGACTTTTCAAGCAGTGCTCTTACATTCGATAAGGAAGAACAATGACATTAAAGCTGAACTCCGGGATAAGTAAATATTGTCTGAATCCATTGGTTCTGTGTCTTGAGCTTTGGTGTTTCTTCCAGATCTGTGCAGTAATTCAGTGTGAGACTTCCTGTAATAAAGACCGCTCACTGCTGATCTCTCTCCTTGTGCAGGGTAACTGGTCTTCTCTCTGCCCCCTCCTGTAGTTTTCTCTAGTGGGTGGAGCCTGATGGGCCCCTCCCACAGCTCTGCTCTCTCTCCTTGTGCAGGGTGACTGGTCTTGTCTCCGCCCCCTCCTGTAGTTTTCTCTAGTGGGTGGAGCCTGATGGGCCCCTCCCACAGCTCTGCTCTCTCTCCTTGTGCAGGGTGACTGGTCTTGTCTCCGCCCCCCTCCTGTAGTTTTCTCTAGTGGGTGGAGCCTGATGGGCCCCTCCCACAGCTCTGCTCTCTCTCCTTGTGCAGGGTGACTGGTCTTGTCTCCGCCCCCTCCTGTAGTTTTCTCTAGTGGGTGGAGCCTGATGGGCCCCTCCCACAGCTCTGCTCTCTCTCCTTGTGCAGGGTGACTGGTCTTGTCTCCGCCCCCCTCCTGTAGTTTTCTCTAGTGGGTGGAGCCTGATGGGCCCCTCCCACAGCTCTGCTCTCTCTCCTTGTGCAGGGTGACTGGTCTTGTCTCCGCCCCCTCCTGTAGTTTTCTCTAGTGGATGGAGCCTGATGGGCCCCTCCCACAGCTCTGCTCTCTCTCCTTGTGCAGGGTGACTGGTCTTGTCTCCGCCCCCCTCCTGTAGTTTTCTCTAGTGGATGGAGCCTGATGGGCCCCTCCCACAGCTCTGCTCTCTCTCCTTGTGCAGGGTGACTGGTCTTGTCTCCGCCCCCTCCTGTTGTTTTCTCTAGTGGGTGGAGCCTGATGGGCCCCTCCCACAGCTCTGCTCTCTTTCCTTGTGCAGGGTGACTGGTCTTGTCTCTGCCCTCTCCTGAAGTTTTCTCTTATGGGTGGAGCCTGATGGGCCCCTCCCATAGCTCTGCTCTTTTGCCTTGTGCAGGGTGACTGGTTCTCCACCCCCTCCTGCAGTTTCTATCTAGTGGGTGGAGCCTACTGGGATCCTCCCACAGCCCTGCTCTCTCTCTTTGTGCAGGGAGACTGTTCTTGGCCCCGCCCTCTCCTGTAGTTTCCCATAGTGGGTGGAGCCTACTGGGCCTCTCCCACAGCTCTTCTCTAAGCATAGGCTATGTACAGCACAGTGATGATGTCACTGTTTTTTTCACACAGTAATATCTGGGTTTGCAAATACAATTGCTGAGCACAAATGAATTTATATTCTTTGTAGCTATTGAGCAATATGTTTAAAGTGTTAGTTCACCTTTTCAGAAAAAGATGAACTTACACCGTACAACCTCCTCGCTCTACTTACCTCCGTGGGTGCTGAGTTGTCAGTGGCCATGCAGCCCGTGTAACCGTCCGTGGATTTAAAGACAAACTCTTGACATATATAAAATAAAACAAATAAATGCAGCTCTGTTACATTAAAATATATTCATTGTATTTTTTAAATAGTGTAAGTACCTAAATGTGACCTGGTATCAGCCTGTAGCAGTCTCTGTAAAGCAGGGCTTGAGTGTAAGAGGAAGAAGCAGCACAAGGAGCAAATCCGGTCATGTGTTGATAAGAAGCATTCCGATAGGAGGAGAAAGCAGGGTGATAGAGAGATGAACTCATCACTGTGCTGCTTCTCCTTTTACTGTCCAGTCACAGGTTGGGGGCTGGTCCGGGATGAACTAGCCTCAGAGGAAGGGAGGACTTCTAGCGGCAGTATAAATAAAATGTACTGCAGGGGAAATCTCTAGCTTGAAGGTGAATAGTGCAGCAAAACTTGTTTTATAGAATCTGTAAAAACAGAAGTTTAGTGCCACATCCCTATATAACAATTGTAAAAAGACAAGGATCGTAGATCTCTAAGAAGGGTAGGTGTTTAGTTTTTCTTAGTAGCCTGGCTAAATAAATTATCCCTTGTATGTTGGGATTTTATATATTGGTACTTTTTGCTGTTGCAGGAAGATTATATGCAGGATTTGATAAATATATTGGTTACTATCCTATGTGGTCTAGCTGTTGTGGGGTGGGGACACTCCCATTTGGATCCCACCTGAGTAACAGGTCCAAGGTAAATATATGAGGCCATTTATGGTATAGGCTTGGATTTTATTTTTTTTTTATTTTGAGATACATTTGTTTTTTGTTCTCTTTTCTATTAAAGATAAACTCTCTGCTAGAACCTTATATGAAAAAGTTGACACAGCTGTGGCAGAAATTAGGTTTGTATAATGCAACTGCATTTTTATCTTGGACTTTGTTCCCCCCATGTAGCCCCCCCCCCCAGGTCTCTGCTTCCTTCTCCATTTCATCTACTTGGGATAACAGCCCAATGGTAACACATTGGAATGCTGTACTTTGTATACATTTATTATTATTATCTTTTTTTTTTTCAGATGGTTTTTCAATTAGTACTACACATCCCTTGAAGAAGTCACGTGATCTGTGACGCAACGCGGCGGTAGGAGTCGGTGACATCACTTCTGGTGTCTCAACCACCCGGCTGTAGCGGTGAGGAGGAGAGCTTTGTCTCTCCCTGATTTACCTTACAATATTCCATGCAATATACAAGATGTTTTACCATGTGAGTGGGAGGTTGGTGCATTCTTTTAACCCACTATTTATTTACATTGTTACGTGTTTTTTTTTCCCTTTCTCCTGAGTCACTCTAGAGAACAGAAGGGTATACATTGAAGGACATTGGAAATGTCTATATGCTAATAGCGGCACACTCCAGGCTTGGCTGTCTTTGAACTCATTGTTTGAGAGCTCAATTTGACCTAAGGGGGGTCGCTTCCTGAGGAGAGCGGGCATTGCACTCCATGATGGAAGTAGTGGCACAAATCACGTAATATTTTTGTTGCAGTGCTTTATTTACACGTTAAGAAGTCACGTTTTTATCATCACATTTTTTTACCATCTATTATTATCATTCAGATTAAAATTATCATCACTTCAGCTGTGGGGACTTTGCACATTTATTTATTTATTTATTATTTATTATTCATTGTGTTATGTGGAATAAGCTCCCCATTGTCTTAAGTATACACAGTACTACACATTGTTGGCTCCTGAGAAAGTGGATAATGTCCATGAAACGCGTCGGCCTATGGGAAAGGTACATCTTGTGATTTGAATGTACTATCTTGAATAGCAATTGATTTTAATGATTGTCTTTTAAATAAAACAAACCTATGTATACTATATGGAAAAAAATATATAGTATTTTAAAAATGTTTCTAATAAAAGACTATTTTATGTGCCTTCAAAGTCCCATTGATATTTTTGCCTTGTCTTTTTATAACGTGTTTTCTGTTATTTTGTCTTTCTACAGGCTACTGATTTTCTCTTGTTACATTTAGCTGGAATGCTACTTTATAAAGCCATCTTTGAGCTCCCAGTGACTTTGCCTAGACTGAGATTATGTCATCAGTCTGCTGCAGGTAGGAGGTAGCATTTCTATACTCTCTCTTTTTTCACTCTCCACCTCCAGTGAACAGCCTGTACATTGTAACTTTGTAGCAGGTCGCAAGGTAAGAGGCTGCAGCTTGACTGATCTGTGTTATTTTTTGTTGAAATGGTTTGGCAACAGGGTTTCTTAAAAAAAAAAAAAAAAAAGCTTTATAACCAAAAGCTGTTTTTCAAAAAGTTTGAATCTTCAGCTTTCGTTAAAATTTGCCCTGTTGATACCACCATGAAGGTCCTTGATCAAGCACTATCTGTTATAGGGTGACAACTGTCTTTCAATTATGCTCCTGCATTAAAACCCTATCACATGCCCCCCCCCCCCCCCATTGGAGACTACAAGCTTTACGGAATAATCATTATCTAGATTCACATTAGCTGTAACGTAAATCTGTGGTAGGTGGGAAGAAAAATTCTGGTGTATACTAATAAGGATTTAGCCTACATTCCTCAGTACGGTGAAAGCGTGTTGGAACAAGTGAGTGAGATCAAGCACCGCCAAAGGGATCAATAGTAAATCATTGATAAAAATCAATAAGGAATGTTATAAGCTATACTGTGAAGTTTCTTAAAAATATCCAAAATAAGGGCGTCAAAAAGATAAATAATGACACAAACCCCCCCCCCCCCCCCGCTGCCAACCTCTGCCAACCTCAACCTCTGCTGTCTTCATGAGCTCCACTGGCTGGAGGGTCTTCAGTATCTAAAGAGACATCTCCATGAGGCGCAGGGACTTGAATTTCCGTCGGAAAAATCTCTCAAGCTGAGAAAATGAAGTTCAATGCTTCCGAGCATGCGTCGAATTGTTTCCGAGCATGTGTGTTTTTTTGCGCGTCGGAATTGCATACAGACGAATGCATTTTCGGATAGGAACTTTTTCCGACCAAAAGACAGAGAACATGCTCTCAATCTTTTGCTGGCTGGAATTCCGCCAGCAAAAGTCCGATGGAGCATACACACGGTCGCATTTCCCGACCAAAAGCTCTCATCAGAGTTTTGCTGGCGGCATTTCCGATTGGGTGTACGGGGCATAGCACTTATTCATTCGAAAGGACAAAGAAACCAAAAATCATTCAATGAGCCAACTTAGTCTGGAAAGGCTGCTTACGTGAAACGTGTGAGGCCCTGCCACTGTAAAAAATGTTGGGGAAAGTTACACAGGGTTCGTACATAGGCAGAGTACGGGACTCCAGAATGTATGTTCTGAGCAGAGAAAGGTAGTTTTTTTTATCTTTCTCTGAATTTTGGAACACCTGGATCAGGGTCTGGAGCCTGGAGACTTCAAAGTGCTTTGGGTGGGAAGAAGTTTCCAACCCAGTGTCTGGCTCTTTCGTTAAAGACCAGCAGGGTGTGTGTCCAGGTGCACACAACCCATATAATGAAGGCTTGAGGATAGCTCAGGGCTCTCACATTGGAGACAAGGGGTCTACACCAGGGGTCAGAGGTGCCCCAGCCAGAAGTCGGGACACAGCAGGTCTCTGCAAGGGGTCAGAGGTGCCACCAGCCAGGAGTCAGGACACAGGAGGTCTCAACCAGGGGTCAGAGGTGCCCCAGCCAGCAGTCGGGAGAAAGGAGGTCTCTGCCAGGGGTCAGAAGACAGGATGTCTCCGCCAGGGGTCAGAAATGCCCCAGCCAGAAGTCAGGTGACAGGAGGACTCCGCCAGGGGTCAGGTCAGAGGTACCCCAGCCAGGAGTCGAGACAAAGGACGTCTCAGCCAGGGGTCAGATGTGCCCCACCCTGGAGTCGGGAGACAGGAGGTCTCCACCAGAGGTTAGGAGAAAGAAGGTCTCAGCCGGGGAACAGAGGTGCCCCAGCCAGGAGTTGGGAGACAGGAGGTCTCAGCTAGGGGTCAGAGGTGCCCCAGCCAGAAGTAAAGAGAGAGGAGGTCCCCGCCAGGGGTCAGAGGTATCCCAGCCAGGAGTCGTGAGACAGGAGGTCTCCACCAGGGGTCAGAAGACAGGAGGTCTCCACCAGGGGTCAGAGGTGCCCCAGCCAGGAGTCGGGAGAAAAGAGGTCTCTGCCAGAGGTTAGGAGACAGGTGGTCTCTGTCAGGGGTTAGAGATCCCCCAGCCAGGAGTTTATAGACAGGAGGTCTCAGCTAGGGCCCAGAGGTGCCCCAACCAGGACTTAGGACACAAGAGGTCTCTGCCAGGGGTCAGAGGTGCCCCAGGCAGTACTCAGGACACAGGAGGTCTCCGCTAGGGGTCAGAGGCACCCCAGCCAGGAGTCAGTAGACAGGAGGTCTCAACCAGGGACCAGGTGTGCCCAACCAGGATACAGGAGGTCTTGTCCCAGGAGTCAGATGGGCTCCTACTGAGGGGCTCCTGTTGTATGTTTTATCCTCAGCATCTGACACACTTCTGGGTGTCATATTCCTGGTCCTCCTGCTGGGTGCTGTGGTTCTTTCTTCTTGCCGTTATGTCGCTGCCATGTCCTGTAGTGATGTAGAGGCCACAGGCAGGAACCACAATGATCAGAGGGGGACCAGGCATTCAAAATCCCATGAAGTGTTGGAATGTTGAAGTTTTATCAGCTAGTGGAGCTCATGAAGACAGCGAAGCTCGATGGCAGAGTTAACGCTTTTTATTGCACCCGAGGTGCAGCATCTAAGGGGTGGTAGGTCAAAAGCCCTAACAGTCCCTCATTTTATTTGCTGCAAACTGGCACTAGTCATAGCCATCATGATTGCCCTACCAAGGGTTTGCTGGACAAAAGGGGTACAGTGTGGAGGTTGTTCAAAAGCGGCAGACGAGAGTTGTCATGTCCAGGCAGAGGTTAAGACAGGTTGTAGACAAGAAAGTAGTTAAACAGAGGTTGAGGCAGGCAGAAAAGTCATGTCCAGGCAGAAATCAAGGCAGGCAGCAAACAAGAGCGTAGTCAGGTCCAGGCAAAGGCTAAGGCAAGTGGTACTCAAGAAAGTAGTCAGGTCAGAAAGAGGTTGAGAAAGTCAGAAAAGTAGTCAAGTCCAGGCAGAGGTCAAGGCAGGCAGCAGAAAAGAGAGTAGTCAGGTCCAGGCAGAGGTCAAGGCAGGCAAGAAAGTAGTCTGGTCCAGGCAGGCAGGCAGCAAGCAAGAGAGTAGACAGATGCATACAGAGGTCAGGGCAGGCAGCAAGCAATTGAGTAGTCAGGTCATTAATAACTAGTGCAAAAACCCTCCTATGGCCACATCTGTAAACTATGGATATAGAAACTAAAAAGAGGGGGGGCAAAAGAGCCCTAGGTCGGACATTAGAGGCACATTGAACGATAATGTAGTTAAAAATATTTTTTATTTATACAAAATACAATTGTGCAAATAGAGCAGGACACAATAAGCATTAAAATCGTGCAGAATAAGTTGTAAATATGAAAAACACGGCGCAAAATGGAAAATTGCACCATGTAGACGTAGTGAGCCCCCGTACGTCAACCCGTTTAGCTGTTTTGCTTTGTCAGGACACAGTCAGGGGTTGTTTAGAGAAACAGGTCTCACTATCTTGTCAGCATAAAGATCTACCCATCAAAATCATAAGCCCATTTATTTTGGGAACTGGAGCAACCTGCCCTGCATGTAGCACATATAGCTACAGCCACATACAGTTCATTACTCCATTTGAGCCATCCACAACATGGTTAAAGTACTTGGTGTGCCCAGGAGGAATGTTAACCCTGGTAAGGTAAGAGTAGTCAGGTCTATGCAGGGGCCGAGGCAGGTAGCAGGCAAGAGAGCAGTAATGTCAGGCAGAGGTTGAGACAGGTAGCAGGCAAGAGAGCAGTCAGGTCATCAAGAGGTTGAGACAAGCAGCAGGCAAGAGAGTAGTCAGGTCCAAGCAGACAGCAGGCAAGAAAATAGTCAGATGAATACAGAGGTCAAGACAGGCAGCAAGCAAAAGAGTAGTCAGGTCCAGGCAGTGGTCGAGGCAGGTGGCAGGCAAGAGAGCAGTTAGGCCGTTGAGCAGTTGAGACGGGCAGCAGTTGAGACGGGCAGCAGGCAAGAGAGTAGTCAGGTCAAGGCAGAGGTCAAAGCAGCCAGCAGGCTAAAGCATGGTCGGTTCCATACAGAGGTCAAGGTAGGCGGCAAGAAACAGAGTAGTAGGTTCCGGCAGAGGTCACAGCAGGTGGCAGGCAAGACAGCAGTTAGGTCAGGTAGAGGTTGAGACAGGCAGCAGGCAAGAGAGTAGTCAGGCCAAGGCAGACAGCAGGCAAGAAAATAGTCAGATGCACACAGAGGTCAAGACAGGCAGCAAGCAAAGCAGTGGTCAGATCCAGGCAGAGGTCGAGGCAGGTGGCAGGCAAGAGAGCAGTTAGGCCAGGCAGAGGTTGAGATGGGCAGCAGGCAAGAGAGTAGTCGGGTCAAGGCAGAAGTCGAGGCAGCCAGCAGGCTAAAGCATGGTCAGTTCCATACAGAGGTCAAGGCAGGCGGCAAGCAACAGAATAGTAGGTTCCAGCAGAGGTCACAGCAGATGACAGGCAAGACAGCAGTCAGGTCAGGTAAAGGTTGAGACAGGCAGCAGGCATGAGAGTAGTCAGGCCCAGGCAGACAGCAGGCAAGAAAATAGTCAGATGCATACAGAGGTCAAGACAGGCAGAAAGCAAAAGAGTAGTCAGGTCCAGGCAGAGGTCGAGGCAGGTGGCAGGCAAAAGAGAGCAGTTAGGCCAGGCAGAGGTTGAGACGGGCAGCAGGCAAGAGAGTAGTTAGGTCAAGGCAGAGTTTGAAGCAGCCATCAGGCTAAAGCATGGTCGGTTCCATACAGAGGTCAAGGCAGGCAGCAAGCAACGGAGTAGTAGGTCTCGGCAGAGGTCACGGCAGGTGGCATGCAAGACAGCAGTCAGGTCAAACAAGCTGGATCTGCAACAGGCATACGATGGCAGATTGAATATTACAGCCATTTCTATAGCTGGCAATACGCCACAGCACCTGCAACTTCAAAGGCTGGAGCTCAAATACTCTTCTGGTAAAAGAACACACAATGCTCTGTCAACACACACTGATGCACGCTTGCAAGCACTGGAACAGGTTCCCTGGAAAACCAGGAAATCCTGAAGGTACTGGTAACCCTGTATGCATTGAAAGTGTAAGTACTGTATCAAGTGCCTTTGCTTCAGATAGTTTAAAAAACTTTAAAGAGTCACCTTAACAGCGTTCGGTGCTGGCAAATAGGAGATATTTCCTTTCACTTCCTGTTCCAGCTAAGCAGGAATAAGGCAAGTTCCTGTGACGTCTGCTAGTAATTGAACCCATTACTTTGCCTAGTCTGGGCCAAAAACAGGTTTGCTATAATGAAGAATTCCTGATTTAGTTAAAAACGGAACTAAACCCTCCTAACCTTTACAGCCAAGTGTCAGGGCTGGGCTCAGCCCTTCCTTCTCTGAGCTGGCCGCTCAGCTGTCGGCTAATTGCCAGCTCCTCTCTCTCCGCAGTTACTCAGCTGTTGATGATATCCTGCTCGTCAGTCCTGCCTACTTAAGCCGTCCAGCCCAGAGGATCTCTGCCTTCGCCTTGGTCAACATCACAGAGACGCTCTCCTGCGTTCCCGTTAAAAGACTTGCTTGGCTGACGTCCCTTCTGGCTCCAGATCCTGCTTGCTGTTTTACTACGCTCATCTCCGGCTCCCTGACGTTTTGGCTTTTCTGACTATCTGTTCCGGTTCCTGAACTCTGGCTATGTTTTGACTACGTCTGTTCTATTTACTTTTATTGTTAAACAAGTGTGATCTAAGAGCCCATTCACACAGGGGCAACACGACTTCCAGCCCGACTTTGGGAGGCAACTTGGCCACGGCTTGAGTATGAATCACAGCACAACTTGAGGTCTCCTCCAAGTGGCCAATCAGAGCTTATCAGCTGTGTGTGAGAAGGAGGGGGCTGGCTGTTTAGTGGAGTAAATAGCTTTCTGTTTTCTTTTCTGCTTCCTGTAAAGTTGCCTCAGTACGAACAGTGATCAGACTTCCACTGAAATCAATGGGTGCAGGTCGCCTTCTAGTCGGATTGAAGTAGTACAGGAACCTTTTCTGAAGTCGGAGCGACTGCAGTAGTGTGCAGTAAGACGGATCTATTCACTTACATTGATTTTTTTCATGTAGCGCGACTTGAGGCGACTAGGGGCGCCTCGGGGTGACTTCAAGGAGACTCGGGGTGACTTGAAGTCGGATCCAAAGTTGCCCCTGTGTGAATGGGCTCTAACTGTACCTCTGTCTCGATCTGATTTCATGGTTTCTGACACCAAGGAAGCTGCCATCGTAGCCTCTGCTTGATCTGCGGTTTCCATACTTGCTGCACATGTGATTAGTTATGACACCCGCCATTTGATGGTTTGACAGTTCGTTTGAGAGCACAAGCAACTGTGACAGTTATCACTCACGACATGCCTTGAATGTAACTGTTTTGGGAAACTGTTAAAGCGATGGGTTTAGTTCCACTTTTTTTCCACTTTTTTTTTTTTTCCAACTTTTTTTCAAATAAATATGGAGTTTTTGTTTTGAACGACCCCCCCCCGGCGGAGATCTTTCTTGATACATGAAATGAATGCGGAAAGAATGCTGTAGGCCTAACCCCTGTCATACCTGTTTGACTGTAGGGTTGCCCTCATTGTAGCCGATCTGCTGGAGGATAACAATACCCACACCGCGGGCTGTGAGCTGATTTACAAGGAAATGTGTAAAGCGGAACAGTGTTGCATGTAGTGGTTATGGTGATAAAATCATATCGCAGTTACAATGAACACAGACAGGAAGTGTTGAAGGAAACCCTTGCATGCGGTATCTGAACGGGGCTGCAGCTACAGCCTGGGGCTTGCCATAGGAATCATACTGAAGTCAACAAAGGTGGAAATAATTCATGAGCATCCCCCCCCCACACCCCTCCCAGCCTGTAACCCTAAACCAACAGACCCCAGGGCTGTGCTAAGCTGTCAGTGCAACGCTTCACTGGCTGAGCGGATAGGACTGCCCTCTAGTGGCAAACAAACCTTTTTACAAGATGGAAAACTCCGTTTAGTCTTTATGTTTATTAACCACTTACAGACCTGAAGATTTTCCACCCTTAATGACCAGGCCATTTTTTTTTTTTTTTTGCGATACGCCACTGCGTCGCTTTAACTGACAATTGCGCGGTCGTTCGACGCTGTACCCAAACAAAATCGATGGTTTTTTTTTTCCCCACAAATAGAGATTTCTTTTGGTGGTATTTGATCACCTCTACGGTTTTTATTTTTTGCGCTATAAACAAAAAAAAAGCGACAATTTAGAAACAAAAAAAAAAATTTTTTTAAATACTTTTTGCTATAATAAATATCCGAAAAAAATGTCTTCATCAGTTTAGGCCAATATGTATTCTTCTACATATTTTTGGTAAAAAACAAATTGCAATAAGCGTATATTGATTGGTTTGCACAAACGTTATAGCGTCTACATAATAGGGGATAGATTTATGGCATTTTTATAATTTTTTTTTTTTTTTTACTAGTAATGGCGGCGATCTGAGATTTTTAGCAGGACTGCGACTTTGCAGCAGACAGATTGGACACTTCTGACTCTTTTTTTGGGAACATTGACATTTATACAACGATCAGTGCTATAAAAATGCACTGATTACTACCGTGTTTCCCCGAAAATAAGCCTGGGTCTTATATTAATTTTGGCAACAGAAGACACAGTAGGGCTTATTTCCGGGGTAGGTCTTACCATGTAATGTGCTGTCATCTCTCCCCCTCTCTCTCTCCTTGCCTGACAGAAATCTTCAGTGTGAACCGAGTTAAAATGCTTGTAAAATCCTATAATCCACTTTATTACAGTCGTATATAATGTACAATGTGTGTGTTTATGTAATATAATTGTGCCAAATACCTTCGTTATAGCACCACTCTGCGCTTCTGTGACCCGCCGGAGCTCTTCTTCCCCGCAATTATATTACAGAAACACACACATTGTACATTATATACTACTGTAATAGAGTAGATTATAGGATTTTAAAAGCATTTTAAACTAGGGCTTATTTTTGGGGTAGGGCTTATATTGCAGCCCTCCTGGAAAATAACGCTAGGTCTTATTTTCTGGGAAACACGGTATGCTCAGGGCACTGGAGACACCCGTCTCAGAGTGTTTCTGAGTGCCTCCGGTGCCCCCCCCCACCTCTGGCCACATATGGTACTGCATACACTAGCAGTGACACTGGAACGAGTTATCTGAGTTTCCATTGATTCCTATGGGGAAACTCGCTTTGATATACAAGTGCTTTGTTCTGCTTCTGGAAAGAATTATGCTCATGATCCAATAAATATGTGATCCTGCACAGCGCTGCCTCCCTGTAGCAGCAAATCTCCTATGGGGCGGTCAGGAAGTGGTTAAAATGTATTAAAACATAGACAGTGTCAGTAGGGCAATCAATGGTATCAGTCAGTAGGGCAGTCAGCTGTGTCAGTATTTTTTTTATTTTTGTTATTTTATTTTTGTATTATTCTTTATAAGTTTGTTTTTTACAATATTATAGTTTATTTTATTATTTTTTTAATTTTAGGAGCCCTGTTAGGGGGATTTGGTGAAACAGACCCCTGATATGTCACTTTTGAGACAGAGAAAGGGATTGAGGACAGAGATTCCCCTTCCTGTTTTTGTGCAGCCTCAGCTCAATGGACAGTGAATGAATGGGAAGTGCTCTGTGCTGAGCGGCTTCCTGTTCATTCACAAACCGAAGCGTAGTAAACACAGTTTACTATGTTTCAGTTATGACTGGAGACAGTGGAGTAGATTTACTGAAACGGATGCACTCAGAATCTGGTGCAGCCCTGCATGGTAGCCAATCGGCTTCTAACTTCAGCCTGTTCAGTTAAGCGTTGACAATAAAACCTGGAAGCTGATTGGTTTCTTTGTAGAGGTGAGCCTGGTTTTGCCCTCTCCAGCTTTGATAAATAAACCCCAGTAAGTAATCATACCGAATGCATACCTCCCAACATTTTGAGATGGGAATGAGGGACACCTACTAGCAAACGTATGTAGGCGTAGGACACGCCCCTTGCCACTCCCCCTTAAAGGGGAAATAACAAAAAAAAAGGTTAGTTAAATCCACAAGTGCTTTTTTTTAATTACTACTATTCCTTTATATTGGCTTTTAAAATTGAAAAATCCAGCAATTTAGAATTTGGATGAAAGGTTTAGCACTGGGAAACACTTTTTGAAAGATAAAAAGTGCATTTTATATACAACTTTATAGATCTGATTGACAAATGAGGAGGAAAGAGGGACAGAGGGACATTGCTCCAAATCAAGGACAGTCCCTTCGAAATCAGGGACAGTTGGGAGCTATGCGAACGCCCATTCCGAAAATGTCTTGCATTCTTTACAATGAATGCAAGGCTATATGTGACTGGAGAAGGGGGGGATTGTGATGTTCATCCGCGCCTCCTTCATTCACAGAACGGCAAAAATTCATTGAAAAGAATGCAAGACAATTTAGGAATGGGTGTGCGCACGGCACAGGTACAGCAGCCCATTCGCCCATTTGTAAGAAACGTGGGTAAAGAAGTCCCAAAACCTTTTCTTTTGCATGATGTTAGTATGTGCGTAAGTAAAAGAAATTGTTTTTTTTTTTTTTCTTTCTATGAGTTATGCCCCGTACACACGGTTGGATTTTCCGATGGAAAATGTCCGATCGGAGCGTGTTGTCGGAAATTCCGACCGTGTGTGGGCTCCATCGGACATTTTCCATCGGATTTTCCGACACACAAAGTTGGAGAGCAGGAGATAAAATTTTCCGACAACAAAATCCGTTGTCGGAAATTCCGATCGTGTGTACACAAATCCGACGGACAAAGTGCCACGCATGCTCAGAATAAATAAAGAGATGAAAGCTATTGGCCACTGCCCCGTTTATAGTCCCGACGTACGTGTTTTACGTCACCGCGTTTAGAACGATCGGATTTTCTGACAACTTTGTGTGACCGTGTGTATGCAAGACAAGTTTGAGCCAACATCCGTCGGAAAAAATCCTAGGATTTTGTTGTCGGAATGTCCGAACAAAGTCCGACCGTGTGTACGGGGCATTAGAATTTTTAAAGCATTATTAAACTCAAAAGCAAACATTTTTTATATAGCAGATGACCAATTCTTAGATGTGGTGGCTGCATTTGTTTTATTTTTTAAGCTTTTTTTCTTCTATATTCATCTGGTGATCCAGCCAGCAAGTCTGTTTTTTTTTTTTTTAAAGAACAAGCTCTCCAGCAGAATGTATCACTTACAGAGATGAGACAAACCCTTTAACACTGGCAGGGGTGCTTATAACGCTCAGCTTTTATTTATTTATGTAAAACCTTTATCCCAAAATGAAAACTGCATATAAAGTACTAGTTTGTGATTGTATCATTGTAGACTGCAAGCAAAACAAAGCAATTAGTAACAAAAATGTAACAAAAATGTAAGGAGGCGTCTTCATTTTTTTTTCATTTTTGTTGTCTTTCTTTCATTAATCTGTCTGCATTCCATCAAGTTTTTTCCGTTCCAAGGTGTTCTTTTATTTTATTATCACAATATCCCTCATAAACTTTTTTTTTACTTTTTTAATTTGAAGGAAAACAAGGAACGTTTTAGCAAAAAATTTTGCACAGGACAGAAAAAACCACAAGCAGGTATTTTGTTGAAATTCATGAATCTGTCCTAAGCTCCTTGATTGACGGGTGTGGAGAGATGAATAAATTGCTTAAGAGCTTGTGTACTCAGACGTTCCAGTGAAGCATTTTTGAAGGATCTGGAATGCAATATTTAAATTCTGAATGGAAGCCACTAAGGTTCCTCCAGTGGTTGCTAGGGGTTCCTTGAGCTGTGGCTGATTGACCTCCCATCTAATCCTTCCTCTGTAATTCTGTGGCCAACACCACTTGGCAGAGCCAGGAGCACTACACCAATAGTCCTTTTAACTGTCTATTAAGGTGGCAGTCTGACTACCAAAGTATAGGGGGCATTCTACCCATTGGCCACCAGCATAAAGGGCATTCTTCCAACTGAAATTTAGTTTAGCAGGGGTTCCCCAGAACCTGAAAATTACTTCAAGGGTTCCTCTGGGGTAAAAAAGGTTGGGAAAGGCTGGTCTAGGTAGATGGTTTGTCCAAGAAGGTGTTTAGGATACTGATCACCGTGGAATTCAATTCTGCTCCAGAGGTGGCAGGAAATCCTCACAGCTTGATGTTATTGCAGCTGCTGCAGTTTTTTAGAGCATCTAAATCAGGGGTGTCAAACTCAGCTGCATCAGCAGTATGGTTGCCCTCAAAGGGCCGGTAGTATCTGGGGTGCACCACGTACAGAGTGCAGAGTTCAGGAGTGGGTTACGTACAGAGCGCAGAGTTCCGGAGTGTGTTATGTACAGAGTACAGTGTTCGGAGTGTGTTATGTACAGAGTGCAGGGTTCATGAGTGTGTTATGTACAGAGTGCAGAGTTCAGGAGTGCACCGCTACATACAGAGTGCAAAGTTTAGGACTGCGCTATGTACAGATTAAAGAGTTCAGACGTGTGTTATGTACAGAGGGCAGAGTTCAGGAGTGCATTATGTACGGAGTACAGGGTTCAGGAGTGCGCTACTTACAGAGTGCAGAGTTCAGGAGTGTGTTATGTACAGAGTACAGAGTTCGGGGTGCGTTATGTACAGAGTGCAAGGTTCAGGAGTGTGCTATGTACAGAGTTCAGGAGTGCACTACGTACAGAGTGCAAAGTTTAGGACTGTGCTATGTAAAAAGTACAGTTGCAGAGGTGCCCTATGCACAGAGCACAGAGTTCAGGGGTGTGCTATGTACAAAGTGCTGGGTTTAGGGGCAAGCTAAGTACTGTACAGTGTGCGGGGTTCAGGAGTGCGTTACTTACAGAGTGCAGAGTTCAGGGGTGTGCTGTTTGCAGAGTGCAGAGCTCAGGGGTGTGCAGCGTACAGATTGAAGAGTTCAGGGGGGGTGCTGTGTACAGAGTGCAGGGTTTAGTGTGCAACCCCAACCCCCTCCCCCAAAGCTTCCTCCCATCTATCTCTCCTACCTAGCTTGGCTGTAGTACCTCCCTGTAAAGGCGGCTCTGCCTCGCCTTTTAGGGAGATTGTTCTCTCACTAAGATTCTGGAGATCTGCTGTGAGTGCATACAGGGATCTGTTAGAGTCGGGAGACATTGAGAGCAAGGCTGTCCCTTGTAAACACAGAAAGGTTGGACTTTGATCTTATATCCGTCAGTCAGGAGGTATTGGTTGGGCTTGGTGATTTAAAGGGGTTGTAAAGGTTCGTGTTTTTTCACGCATACATTAAGGTGAAAAAACACCTGGCAGTCACTGCCACCCCCAGCCCCCTCGTTTCACTTACCTGAACCCCTTCATTCAGTTGGCGAGGACGCCCTGTCTCTCTCTTCATGGGCTCCCGGCTCTTGATTGGATAAATTGATAGCAGCGCAGCCACTGGCTCCCGCTGCTGTCAATCAAATCCAATGACGCAGGTGCCGGGGGGCGGGGCTAAGTCCTGCATTTGGCTTCTATGGACGCCGAATGCTGGACTCGGGAGCGCGCCCGCAAGGTAACCCCTAAGAGAGCGCTTCTCCCAGGGGGTTATCTGATGTGGGGAGGAGCCACGAGAGCCGCTGAGGGACCCCAGAAGAGCAGGTTCGGGGCCACTCTGTGCAAAACGAGCTGCACAGTGGAGGCAAGTTTGATAAGTTTGTTATTTTAAAAAAAAATTGCCCTTACAATCACTTTAACCTTGGCAGTTCTGCCACAAAATGGAGGCCCCCCAAACAGGTGATGATCTCCCAAATTGAGTAAACCAAATGTAGTCAACAAAGAGAGAGCCAGAGGATCAGCTTAAGAGTCCATAATCATGTATTTATCAGGAACCATGAATCAGACCGAGACAGAAGTATAATTAAATCACACTTGTTTAATAATAATAATAATAACAATGTAAACAGAGTAAGCGTAGTCCAAACAAGCCAGAGTTCAGTAACCGGATCGGGTAGTCAGCCAAGCAAATGTCAGAGAGCCAGAGAAAAACGTAGTAGTACAACAAGCAGAATCAGAAAACAGAAGGAACGTCAGCCGAGCACGTCTTCAACAGGTACGCAGGACAAAGTCTCTGTGATGTTGACAAAGGCGAAGGCAGAGATTAAGTGAGCTGGACGGCTTTAAGTAGGCAGGACTGACGAGCAGAATCCACCACAGCTGGGTAACTGTGGAGAGAAATGGGAGCTGGCAATTAGCCAACAGCTGAGCGGCGAACTCAGAGAAGGAAGGGCTGAGCCCAGCCCTGACAGTATTGATGGTAACCATATCAAAATAGGAAGGTGAAAGGCAGGCAACGTGTTTCAGGGGCAAGCAACCCCCCCTTCATCAGGGCCTTGATAAAAATAGCAAGACTTGGAAAGTCTTAAACTGTACATTTGGTCAAGAAAAGGACATTAATAATCACAATGAACACGTGTAAATAGACTCTTGCAGACCTGCAAAAGTTTCTTTCGGGGGGATTGTTTGCCCTGAAACACGTTGGCTGTCTTTTATCTTCCTGTTGATATTGCTATCACCAATAAATGACTATGGGCTTTTAAAACGACCCTCTGGTGCTCTCAAGGTTGAGTACTCTCCCAGCAGCCAACATCATATGGAGCCTGAATACTAGAAACTGCTGGCTGCTGGGAGCCTGATTACTAGAAACTGCTGGCTGCTGGGAGCCACCCGCTGGTGGACACTGGAACTACAACTTTCTGCCCAGTGAACCACAGTGCCACCAGTAGGTGATTCAGGTCCCGGCAATATGTCCCATACATGTCATAGAGAGTTTTGAGTTAGGAGCATCAATTTTCAGAGGTGCCTTGACGCACCAGTGTGGCTTTACATCTATTTGCAATTTATGCAACAAAAACCTTAGATGTTTATTTTTTAATTATTTTTTGACCAGCTTGAGAATGTACTGCTTAACGTTTTTAGTTTTTATACACCAAATCCTTGTTCCATCAGAAATACATAGCTTTCTTGAATGGAAAAGATGCTAAGAAGAATTACCTATCAGGAGAGGTAAATGTAACTGATGCAGTAAAGGAGGAGCAGATACAACCATGAGATTGTGAATACCAACCCAAAAGGCTTTCTGTGCCTGCAGACATCAGGACCGGCCGGTCCTGAGAAAGAATGAGAGCATTGTTACGAAGTAAAAATGACACAATGGCAACACTGTTCCAAAATCGCTTAGTATTGTGAAATGTCTCCCAAAACAAGCTTTGTCATAAGACCTCCTGTGTGTCCGGATGGTTGTAACCTTCCAGAACATGACTGTGCAATTCCCAGCCCTGTGGATGCCGAAGAACTAGGACGTTGCTCGTGCTGCACCATGCTCCAGGCCCCCAGTTTCCCCTCTTTGTGGGACCCAGATTCCTCTTTTTCTGAAACACAAATGTTTTTCTCATTTTCCAGATCTGGGCAATTGCAACTTATCCAATATGTAAATGCATAGTTCCCCAACCTCTTTTTGAAGTACATTCCCTCTTTTGAAACCAAATCCCTCTGTCCCATTGCCTGAACAGCCCTCCTTGTTGGTCTTTTTGTACAGACCTCTACCTATAGGTGTAATATTTTAAAGTGTATGTAAAGGTAAAACCTCGTAGCACCCTCCTAGTTTAGAGTAGTCTGCTAGCAAATTTCAGTTTAGCTCCTCTTTATGCAGTGGAGCAGGGGGGTTGATAGCCTAGGGCTGCTCAGTGTTTCACATGCTGTTGTCCTTCTACCTTCCCCTGGCTTCTAGAGGCTTCTATAAGCATAGTGGGAGGGAAAGCAGAACAGGCAGCCTGAATATTTTTGGACTCCAGCCAATCCCTGGGGGGGTGTGCACAGAAGGTGGAGGGAGAGCCCAAAAGTAGTCTGAGGCCTGAGCAGCAGTGCAGTGTTCTTCTACTTCCCCCTGGATTCTAGAGGCTTCTATAGGAATAGTGGGAGGGAGGGCAGAACTAGCAGCTTGAATATTTATGGCAGCCCTCAAAATTTCCACTCGCCTGCTCGCATTTGGCGAGTGGAAATTAATTGTGGGCGATTGTGGAGCGGGGGTGGACTGGGCCGACAGTTTCCTGGCTGATCTGATGCCCTGTAAAAAAGGCTGCACCACTTCTGCCAGAAGCGATCAGCCAGGAAACTGTCAGGAGGATTGCCAGCCGGATAACACGGAGTGAGGATCTCCCGCTGTGACAAAGCTGGTATATGAAATGCCAGCCGCTGTCAAACATAGTCCCGCCTCCTGGACCGGTTCCTATGATAGACAGCACACTGGTCTAATGCCAGTCCAGGAGGCGGGACTTTGTTTGACAGCGGCCGGCAATGCTCCCAATTCCTCCCTGTGATCCCTGCTGCATTGATAGGCACTGATGAGGATGCACTTATAGGTACTGATAGGCTGCATTGATGGGCACTGATGAGGCTGCACTTATGGGTACTGATAGGTTACATTGATGGGCACTGATAGGCTGCACTGATGGCCACTGATACGCTGCATCGATGGGCACTGATGAGGCGGCACTGATGGCCACTGATACGCTGCATCGATGGGCACTGATGAGGCAGCACTGATGGGCACTGATGAGGCGGCACTGATGAGGCTGCACTGATGGGCGCTGATAAAGCATCACTGATATGTTGTACTGATGGCCACTGATGAGGCGGCACTGATGGGCACTGATAAGCTGCACAGATAAGGCATCACTGATATGCTGCAATGATGAGCACTGATCAGCCGGTACCGATGGCCACTGATGAGGTGGCACCGATAAGCTGCACTAATGGGGCTGTACTGATAATGCAGCACTGATATGCTGCACTAATGGGCACTGATATGCTGCACTGATGGGCACTAATAGGCTGTACTGCTGAGGCTGCACTAATGGCCACTGATGAGGCTGCACTGATGAGGCTGCACTGATGGCCACTGATAAGGCTGCAATGATGGGCACTAATTAGCTACACTGATGGGCACTGATAGGTTGAACTGATGGGCACTGATGAGGCGGCACTGATGGCCACTGATACGCTGCATCGATGGGCACTGATGAGGCGGCACTGATGGCCACTGATGAGGTGGCACTGATGAGGCTGCACTGATGGGCGCTGATAAAGCATCACTGATATGTTGTACTGATGGCCACTGATGAGGCGGCACTGATGGGCACTGATAAGCTGCACAGATAAGGCATCACTGATATGCTGCAATGATGAGCACTGATCAGCCGGTACCGATGGCCACTGATGAGGTGGCACCGATAAGCTGCACTAATGGGGCTGTACTGATAATGCAGCACTGATATGCTGCACTAATGGGCACTGATATGCTGCACTAATGGCCACTGATGAGGCTGCACTGATGAGGCTGCACTGATGGCCACTGATAAGGCTGCAATGATGGGCACTAATTAGCTACACTGATGGGCACTGATAGGTTGAACTGATGGGCACTGATGAGGCTGCACTGATGGGTACTGATATGCTGCACTAATGAGCACTGGTGGGCACTGATAAGGCTGCACTAATGTGCACTGATGAGGCTGCGCTGATGAGCACTGATATGCTTTATGTTAATATTGTTAGAGTTGTTGTCCTAAAAATCAACATGGGGACAAGGTGCTTTTGGGGGGGGGAGGGGGGGTGCAAAGCCTCCCTGCTCCATTTAGTTCTGCTTCCTTTTTTTAAACGGAAGAAAAATAGGACTTTCTTCTGTTTCAAAAAACGGATGTTAACAAAGTCGAATGTCAGTGGATGATCACTAACATCCTCTTGCTCCTACGTAGGAATACAATGGTCTCAGTTTTTCATCCAAACTTGAAAGGGGCCTTAAAAATCCCATCCATAAAAAACGTTTCCAAAATTCAGGCCTAAAATGATTGCTGCCATGGATTGGCGCCTGAAAAACTGAAAATTGCATCAATTACTTTCCTTTTCTGGCGCCAATCCATGGCAGCTTACGACCACGTGTATGCTGCCACGTCGACTTTAAGAAATTATGTTTTAAACAGGTGTGAAAAAATTAAAAATAAAAACTGCTCGGGCAGTGAAAGGGTTAAATGAACGCGTCATTGACCTTTCTGTTTTTTTTGGGCTTGGCGTTTGTTGACATTTTCATTCATATTTCTTTTTCCTCGTTTCGCAGTTTTCTCCGCACAGCGAGGCCTCTCTGGGTTTCTAGGTGTCCCTCGGCGTCCGGTTGTGGAATGTGTCGGAATGCATTCCGTGATATCACAGAAAAGGCGCGATTCGTATTTGTTTTGGTGGCTCCCCCAGCAACAGGCCACCTCTTTATCCACGCTCTGACTCTCTCCGGCGGTAGAGACGGCGTTAGGCGTGTGCGTGACTATAATGAATCATTAACCCCGAAAATGCTGCACATACCAAAGTACAGAAGGGAGAGATAAGAGGTGTTTGCACACACACATACAGATATTTGTTGTGTACAAAGGTCACTGCTGTCAAGGTTTCCTTCCCATTACAGCAAACAATGACTGTTGCTACTACCGTGTTTGCCGACAATCAATTAAAGTAACGTCAGCCAGAAAACAGGTTTCAATTCGCAAAGCTTTAACCACTTCAGCCCCGGAAGATTTGGCTGCTGAATGACCGGGCCATTTTTTTGGCACTGCGTCACTTTAACTGACAATTGCGCGGTCGTGCTACGCTGCACCCAAACAATATTGACGTCCTTTTTTTCCCACAAATAGAGCTTTCTTTTGGTGGTATTTGATCACCTCTGCTGTTTTTATTTTTACGCTTTGACAAAAAAAGAGCGACAATTTTGAAAAAAAAAAACAAAATATTTTGTACTTTTTGCTATAATAAATATCCTCTTTTTTTTTTTTAAAAAGCAAATTTTTTTTTCAGTTTAGGCCGATATGTATTCTTCTACATATTTTTGGTAAAAAAAAATCACAATACGCGTATATTGATTGGTTTGCGCAAAAGTTATAGCATCTACAAAATAGGGGATAGATTTATAGCATTTTTATTATTATTATTACTAGTAATGGCGGCGATCGGGACTGCAACATTATGGCGGGCACATCGGACACTTTTGACACATTTTTGGGACCATTGCCATTTATACAGCGATCAGTGCTATAAAAATGCACTGATTACTGTAAAAATGTCACTGGCAGGGAAGGGGTTAACACTAGGGGGCGATCAAGGGGTTAACTGTGTTCCCTGTGTGTTTCTAACTGTAAGGGGAGGGGATGACAGATCGTGGTTCCTAGCTATTAGGAACTCACGATCTGTCATTCCTCACAGAACAGAACAGGGATTTGTGTGTTTACACACACATGTCCCTGTTCTGCCTCTTGTGCCCGCGATCACTCGTGGCCGGCGGTCATCGCAACCGTCAGCCACGAACATTGGCACCCCCGCAGTGCAGCGCACGCGTGCGCGCGCGCCTGCTATCCCGATCCCGCGAGCCGACATACAGTTACGGCAATACGTAGGATCGTGCTGACCTGCCGCTGTATAATGATGGCGGCTGGTCGGCAAGCGGTTAAAGTGATACTAAAGTCTATTTTTTTCTTTAAATATAACAAATATGTTATACTTACTCCTCCCCCCGACCCAGCACTAACAACCCCCCCCCCCCCCACGGGCGCTTCTGCCGGTTGGTCCAGCACTTACCTGGATAGCTAGATCCAGATAAATGGGGGGTGTCATTCAGTGCGGTAGGGTGCGGACAGTGGCTCCAGGCTAGCGGGTACAGGGTCCGGGCAGCGGCTCTAGGTTAGCGGGGTCCGGGCAGCGGCTCCAGGCTTGCGGGTGCAGGGTCCGGGCAGCGGCTCCAGGGTGGCGGGTGCGGGGTCCGGGCAGCGGCTCCAGGGTGGCGGGTGTAGGGTCCGGGCAGCGGCTCCAGGGTGGTGGGCTTACTCTCTGGCTCCAGCGGCTTCCTCCCTGGTCTCACACCTGCTTCCTGATTGGCGGGGAGAAGATTTAGTGTGAAAATAGAGAAAATGAATTCGCTCTCATCACACAACTGGGTGGGCAGTGCTCTGCGCCCTGAGCCCACCCTTTTTTGAAGCCTATTAGAGCCTTTAATCATGTGCTTCAAAACCCCATCCCCGCCATAGGAATTCATGCGCCGGCGTCCTGAAAGCGCATGGATAGGGAGGGTGGTGGCGGTGTTAGGGGGTCCACAATGCATGGGCTGCCACTGGCTGGTGGTATATTCTTTGTCCCCCAGTCGGTCGGTTCACAGGCACCCCCCTGGTCGGTCACCAGCTCTGCACTTACCCCATCTAGGTCGTCTCCTTCTGGTGCTTCACGGCGGCTTCCCCTGCGTCTCCTCCCTCCTTTCCTCCTCGGCAGCCAATAGGATCGCTTCTCCTCTCGGCCAATCGGGTGACAGGTCTCAGGACTCCTGATTGGCCGGGGTGAGAATCAGGAAGACAATAGCGAATAATAATTTGCTTTTGTGACACAACTGGGATATCTGAGGGTGCCGTGCTTTGAAAAAATGAGAGGAACAGAAACAGTGCACCCACAGCCACCCACGCCCCCCCCCCAGTCGGGCAACTCGCACCCCCACCACCCCCCGGTTCGGTCAGTCGGGTCACCCGGAGCACTTACCTCATCTATGGTGGGCAGCACTTCACTGGGGCGACAGGCGGCGGGCATCACAGGCTTCTTCCCCTTCCCCTGCTCTCCTCCACGGGCATCACAGCGGCTTCCCTCTCCTCCTCCCTTCTGCTAAATGGGCAATCGGAATGCTTCTCCTTTCGACCAATCGGGAAACGGGTCTCAGACCCGCCTACTGATTGGCCAGGAGGAGAATCAGTGTGAAAATAGTGAATATTCATTCACTATTATCACACAAGTGGGTAGGCTCGGGGCGCATCGCTCTGCGCCCCGAGCCCACCCTTTTTTGAAGCCAATTAGGGCCTCTGGCTCTAATCACTTGCTTAAAAAAAAACAAAAAAAAACCCTCATTGGAATCCATGCGTCTGGCGCCCCGCATGTAGATTAGAGGGGCCGGACGCATGGATCAGGGGGGTGGCACCCCTGCGCCATGCATTACGGGCTGTCTCTGTTGCAAAGGCTTTTGCTACAAGATCTGACTGTTGCCATTTTGCCAGATCTATTATCAGTTTGCCAGTTATGATTTCTGCAAGCAAGTGAGTGCTGGAGGAAGAGAGAGGCATGTATATAGACTGTATATAGGAAAGTTGTATCTGAAGAGTTCTTTGAAGTCAAGTGGGCATCCAATAATATCCCTACTCCCCATCCAGGTTTTATTCCCACAATAAAATACAAAAACAAGCACTGGACTATTGTCTGACTCTGGGAGCCTGTGAAAATTCGTTGTGCCTGGCTGTGCAGGGTGGGAGATCCCATTTTACCAGCGGCTCCTATGTGGGGCGCGCTACACACAGCTTCCTGAAATCATCACAGCACCCTTTCTCAGTATTCCTCAAAGGAGTAGACCTGTGCAATTCGTTTTGTTCCGAATTCATTTTTAACAAATTTCGACAAATTTGTTCATTTGGAATTATCCGAATTAACAAAAACCAGCTTAACGAATTTTTCCGAATATTCGTAAATTCGAATATTTGTAAATTCGGAAATCCGAAAACTCGAAAATTTGAAATAATAATTAACTAGCTAATAACTAACTAATAATAACGTAACTATTACTAACTATTAAGTTATAGGTATTGGGATTTCCTTTCAAATTTGTCTGTTAGTGAACATAACTAATACAAATTTATCCAAAGTTATGATGTGAAGGAATGTGATGTAAATAATAATAATAATCTGAAAATGTCTATTTTCTTATGTGCATACATATTTTTCTCCTTACTCATTATATAAGTATACAGGTTTGCTCTGTTCCTATATTTTCTCAAAATGGCGGGTACCCCCTACATCCCACACATCAGAAGAACGCGGAACTGAAGATAAAACCAAGGACAGCCAAACCTCGTTATGAAGATTCTCCATCTTCTTTTCTATCCTAACCAATAAGATGTACCTATTAGACTAACATAGCAATGACGTATTTGTGTGTATAAAACATTAGCACCGCCTTGAATAAATTAGAAGTGTAAAAAGTAACAGAGCTGACCGTGTCTCAGAGTGTTTACTTTTATATGCATGCATATCAACACTTTCCAGTTAGAGACAGCAGCAGATAACCTTGGGCTCGATTGGCGCTCTTAATCATTTCCATAACAATGAATTATCTGAAATAACGAATACAGTATCTAAACGTTTTTAAAAACTTTTTACTATTATTATTATTTATTATTAATTTGTTCCATTCCATTCGTTTAGATGCGGCATTCGTTATTTCGGATAATTTGTAACTTCAAATGAATTCGTATTCATTACGTTCACTAACAGACAAATTTGAAAGGAAATTCCAATACCTATAATTTAATAGTTAGTTATTATTAGTTATTCTTTCACATTTTCGGATTTTCTTTTTTATCTTCAGATTTTCGAATTTCCGAATTAAAAATGATTAAGGTGGTAATTAAACTCGCTTGGTCCCTTATCTGCATTAAATTAACTTCAGAACCTGTGTAATTCATATGTGTTCGGGTTTAAAGGGATGAGGGGGCAACCTTAATCATAATGTGTAAAAAAAAAAAAAAAAATCCTTCCCCAGAGTAGTATTATGGTAACATTATATTGCTCTGGTCGCAGTGTGTTGAAACAAAAAAAAGGAAATAAATTCTAACATTTTTTTTTCGTGCTGTCACGAAAAAAAGCACCCCCCAGTCGGTCGGGTCACAGGCACCCCCTAGTCGGTCACTCACCAGCCCCGTACTGTCACCAGTCAGCGTCCCTGATCACCGCCACACCAGTTATATGATGACACTGTACTGCACTAGTGATGTCATTTCTGCATTTTCCAAAAAATGATGACAAAAAAATTACAACTTCAAAAAAACCTGCCATGCCTCTTACTAAATACCTTGGACTGTCTACTTCCCAAAAAGGGATCATTTGTGGGATATTTGTGCTGTCCTGGCATTTTAGGGCCTCAAGAAATGAGACTGTCAGTACCAGGGGCAGATCCAGAGCCTAGTCTCAGGAGGGGCACTGCCAGAAAATATGATTTTTTGCAGGCAATTTATCAGAGAAATGGCTGGTGTTGGCGCTTCAATCATCACGGCACCATGGTTGTTATGGTGTCAGGATGATTGTATCGCATTATTTCTATTATTAAATTGTAATATAAAATGAAATAGTTCAACTCACCATAGTGCAGAATCAGTGGGAGCCCTGAGTGTGTCACCTGCCACACGTTGCGGATTGTCACTTGCCATGCCACCTGCCACAAGTTACGGATTGTCATTTGCCACACGTTGCGGATTGTCATTTGCCACGTCACCTGCCACAAGTTGCAGATTGTCCACTTGCCACGTCACCTGCCACAAGTTGCAGATTGTCACTTGCCACGTCACCTACCACAAGTTGCAGATTGTCCACTTGCCACGTCACCTGCCACAAGTTGCAGATTGTCCATTTGTTATGTCACTTGCCACGTCACTCTGCAGACTGCAAGGTGGAGAAGATGGAGGGAGGAGGTGGGTGGAGCCAACACTCACTCAGAGAAGGAAGAATGCTGGCGCTCTGCCACTGACAGTGGACGCTGGACATTTTAAAAACTGCAGCATTAACTGTTCCCCTATTTGAGGCTCCTGTCACATCGGCTCTGAGACTCACTGACATCACTCATCTGAGTCTTGAGTCCGACGTGACTCACTGACTTCACTCGTTGCTAGATGCCAGGTGGCCCAGGCACTAGCAACGAGTGCAGGGAAGAGGCTCCACCCACCTCCTCCGGCTCCTGGTCAGTGTGGCGCAGTGGCTTGATAACATTAGACGAGTCTCTCTCTCTGCACCGCTGAACGGCTGATGTGAGAGAGAGACTCGGGCAGAGGTAAGTGACAACATGACATGTCAGTGTGGTATTTTCGGGGGGGGGGGGGGGGGGGCGGGCAATTGCCCTGTTGCCCCCCCTGGATCCACCCCTGAGTACATCAGGATTGATAAATTTTCATATATATATATATATATATATATATATATATAGACTCTATACCTTTCCCACATACTAAATAATATACACTGATTTGCGTTATTGTCACCAAGGAAATGTAGAAGAAAAACACATTTTTTTCCCAAAATTTTCAATCTTGTTTTCCGTTTATTTAGCAAAAAATGAAAAACCCAGTGATGATTATCAGTCAAAGTGTGACAGTCCTGAAAGCTGAAAATTGGCCCGGGCAGGAGGGGGGTAAAAGTGCCCGGTATTGAAGTTATTCAGGCTGCATGCACACTAACATTTTTGTTTAACTCCTGGAAGCTGCTATTAGCATTTTTTTTCTGCTTCTAGAAGCTAAATAGCGTTATCCTATGTGTCCATGCACACTACGTTATACTGTTAGCGTTTTTTTTAGCTTCAGCGTCTAGGAGCAGAAAAAAATTGTTTTTGTAGAGTTTCTTAGAGCGTTTTTCCAGCAGAAATGCTGCTAATAGCGTTTTTTTAAGTTTTTTTCTCCCCTTTTTTTTTTTTTTTTTTTAAAAGGAACTGCAAAAACGCTTATAAAACGCTAATGCTCTTAAACGCTACTAAAATGCTACTACAAAAAGCTATTGCCAGCATTTTTTTATACAGCATTATTTTAACTGAAAAAAAAAATGCTAGTGTGCATGGAGCCTAAGGCCTCTTTTCATACGGGCTTTCCGATCTGGTCCACCTGTCAGTTTTCGGTCTGTTTTCATCCAATCTCACCAAGGAGGAGAGCGGGTCTCTGACAGTTCCATCTCTGCACAGTGAGACGGACCTGTCATCTGCCTGCTCAGCGGAGGTCAACGGATCAATTCCCCGCTGAGCAAAGCGGAGTCCGTCGGGCGCACCGCCCGTGTGAAAGATCCCTAATAGAGGGAAGATAGGTATGACATGACATGTCCTTGAACGTCTGGTCTACAATCGTCTGAGCGACCACCTTGCTGATAATAGCCTTCTTGATTCTCTTCAGTCCGGATTTAGTCCTCAACACTCCACAGAAACTGCTCTCCTAAAACTAACAAACGATCTACTAACGGCCAAAACCAATGAACACTATTCTGTACTCCTACTCTCAGACCTTTCTGCTGCCTCCTCAAAAAACTTCACGCCTTTGGTCTCCATGACTGTGCTCTTCGCTGGTTCTCTTCCTACTTATCCAACCACACCTTTAGCGTTACTTACAATTCTACTTCCTCCTCTCCTCTTCCTTTCTCTGTTGGGGGTCCCCCAAGGTTCTGTTCTTGGACCTCTCCTATTTTCAATCTACACCTCCTCCCTGGGTCAGCTGATACCCTCCCGTGGCTTCCAAAACCATCTCTACACCGACGACACCCAAATCTATTTCTCTACCCCTCAGCTCACTCCTTCAGTCTCCTTAGGTATCACCAATTTACTATCAGATATATCAGTCTGGATGTCACACCAGTTCCTCAAAATTATTCTATCCAAAACCAAATTTATTATTTTTCCTCCCCCACATGCCCCTTCCCCTGATCTCTCTGTCAAAATCGATGGCACAACTATAAGGCCATCCCCGCATGCCAAGGTCCTAGGTGTAGACCTGGACTCTGAACTCTCTTTTAGCCCCCACGTACAATCACTGTCCAAATCTTGACGCCTCAACCTCTGCAACATCTCCAAAATACGCCCCTTTCTAACCAATGACACAACAAAGCTCTTAATTCACTCGCTGGTCATCTCTCGCCTCGACTACTGCAACTCCCTTCTCTTTGGCTTACCTCTACATAGTCTATCACCTCTTCAATCCATCATGAATGCTGTAGCCAGACTCATTCACCTTACCAACCGCTCTGTGTCTGCCACTCCTCTCTGTCAAGCCCTCCACTGGCTTCCACTCACCCAACAAATTAAATTCAAAATACTAACAACTACTTAGAAAGCCATCCACAACTTGGCCCCCAGCTACATTACTGACCTAGTCTCAAAATACCAACCTATTATTTCTCTTTGTTCTTCTGAAGACCTCCTGCTCTTTAGCTTCCTCGTCACCTCCTCCCATGCTCGCCTCCAGAACTTTTCCAGAGCTTCTCCAATCTTATGGAACTCCTTACCCCAATCTGTCCGCTTATCGCCTACTCTATTAGCTTTTAGACGATCCCTGAAAACCCTTCTCTTCAGAGAAGCCTACCCTACCTACACCTAACAACTGTATTTTATTTTCTCCATCTGATCATCCCCCACAGCTATTACCTTCTGTTTCACTTGACCCTCCCTTCTAGATTGTAAGCTCTAATGAGCAGGGTCCTCTGATCCCTCCTGTATTGAATTGTTTTGTAATGCCCCGTACACACGATCGGACATTGATCGGACATTCCAACAACAAAATCCATGGATTTTTTCCGACGGATGTTGGCTCAAACTTGTCTTGCATACACACGGTCACACAAAGTTGTCGGAAAATCCGATCGTTCTAAAGGCGGTGACGTGAACTATAAACGGGGTGGTAGCTTTCGTCTCTTAATTTATTCTGAGCATGCGTGGCACTTTGTGCATTGGATTTGTGTACACACGATCGGAATTTCCGACAACGGATTTTGTTGTCGGAAAATTTTATAGCCTGCTCTCAAACTTTGTGTGTCAGAAATCCCGATGGAAAATGTGTGCTGGAGCCCATACACGGTTGGAATTTCCGACAACAAGGTCCTATCACACATTTTCCGTCGGAAAATCCGACCGTGTGTACAGGGCATAACTGTACTGTCTGCCCCCATGTTGTAAACCCTTACGTAAACTGTTGGCGCTTTATAAATCCTGAATAATAATGTGATGATGAGGAACCATTCGCCTGAGAAGCTACAGGATGGTTTTATAGGAGAAGATTTTTATAGTATTCACAATTATAGATTTTTTTTTTTTTTAGAGATTTCAAGGACAAAGTTTAGGACTAATTTAAGGACTGCGCCTTTAAGACCTCTCTTGATAACGCCGGCTGTCTCATCCTCCTTGGAACTCACAGCTGACCACATTGGCATTGACTAACAACTGCTGCCATAAAACAGAGTGCTTCACCATGAATAATTAACACAGCGCTTTACACTGCAGCAACCTGAATTATTGATGGCGTAGCATTTCAATTGTCTTTTTCTTTTTTTAATATATGGCAACACCTAAACATTTATATCTGCAGCGTGAACTTTGTGCAAACAACGGTTACAATAAAATTAGCCCAAGCTGTAATCAAAGGGCCTTAAACAGGTTGGTAATGCTCAGCTTCTGCAAGATGACTTCATAGCTTTCTTTGGTGCGCGTCCGGCGGGTTAAAGTGGATGTAAACCCAAAGGCGCAAATCTCATAGAAGCTTTAACATGGTAATGTTGTTTTAAAAGTTATTTTCAAGCTTTAAAAATATAATCTTTGTAAATATGCAGCAATTTGATGCACTAGCATGCATTAAAGTGGCCCTTTCATCTTGAAGGTGCTGGGGATGCAACGTAAAGAGCCTTGTGCACTGGGCCATTAGGCTGCAGTACGTCCCTCTCGGGGCGCTTTAGTACACCCAGGAAGGGCAGGTGCAGCATCCAACCCTGCTGCAGGCAGCCTGTCAATGGGAGGCTGCAGCTGGGTGGGCCTCAGGGCTGTCTTTAAGGCAGGACAAAAGGGGCAGCTGCCCTGGGCCCATCATTGTTGTGGGCCCAAAGCAGCTGCTTCATACTTGCCAACTACCCCAGTTTAAATTCCCTTGAAGTTTTAGTCCCGTGCTGTGTCCCAATATCTCAATGTGAAGTTCTGTTACTAATGCTGCCCAGCTCTGCCCTATTGCCCGGACAGATGACTCACAGATGACTCTGTGTTTACATGTAAATAAGCTGCATTGATATGTAAATAGAGGCAGCATTAATATAAAAATGTATGTGGATTGGCAGCATTGATATGTAAATAGCGGTGGCATTAATATGTAAATAACAGTAACCTCCAGCAACCAATCAGTGAGCAGTAATAATGTGCGGTAACCTCTAGCAACAAATTAGTGAGTCGTAAGGATGTCCAGTAACCTCTTGCAACCAATCAGTGAGCAGTATTGATGTACAGTAATCTCTAGCAACCAATCAACAAGCAGAAGTCATGTGCTTAAACCTCTAGCAAATAATCAGTGAGCCATAATGTGTGCTGCAACCTATAGCAGCCAGTCAGTGAGCAGTAATGATACCTCTGGCAACCAATTGCAATCGCAGCCTGATCTGATTCAGTAAACTGATTTGGAGTCTAGCTGCTATTTACTATATGTCTCAGAGGAGGTGGAGAGCGAAATTGCATGGGGCGGGGGCAAGAAAATGTTTGCCCAGGGTCCAATCAATATTAAAGATGGCCCTGGTGGGCCTGAATGCTGTATTGAGTGGTGCCAGCGTTTGGGGCCCTGTCAGTTTAGGGACAAAGTTCTGGAAAGCAGGTCTTCTGAGTTCTGGAACTTCATCTGTGAATTAGTACATTTCAAAAGCCAGTATAAAAAAGAATAGTAGTGGTTAATAAAAAAAAAGCACTTGTGGATTTAACAAATCATTTTTTTTGCACAATTCTCTTTTAAAAGGGGGCGTGGCAGGGGGTGTGTTCTATGCCTACATACTTTTGCTAATAGGTGTCCCTTGCTGCCATGTCAAAAAGTTGGGAGGTATGGAGCGGGAAAGAAGCGCAGCAACCATAGTGTATCATGTAAAATGTAATTTTAATAGAAAATGTAAAAATGCACTCACAAAGTTAAAATAGAGCTCAGCATAACAGTCAGGTAGCCCCTGGGACACAGATAGGACTGACAAGCAGGATGCCTTGCCTTGGCCACCAGCAAGGGAGCAGAGATGAAATGGAAGCAGGGAACTGCTGCTGGAAAAGGCTGGAGCTGAAATAGGAATGCGTTTCAAAGCAACCTTGCTTCTTCTGCAGCCACCTGCTTAGAAACACGTTCCAGCTCCAGCATTCTCCAACAACATAAGGTGGCTTCAAGTTCTGGGCCCTGTGTTCCATCCACGACTTTGGCTCTCCAGTGATGGCGGTTCCCTCTTTCCATTCCATCTTCGCTCTCTTGCTGGTGGCTAAGGCAAGGCATCCTGGTTGGCTGTCCGATCTCTGTCCCAGAGACTTCCTGACTTTCATGCTGTGCTCTATTTTAACTTTGTGAGTGAGTTTTTACATTTTCTATTAAAGTTAAATTTTACATGATACACTATGGTTGTTGCGTTTTTCTCCCCCCTAATCCCTTATTGTAGTATTGAATTGGTCCACCTTTCACATTGAATAGCATACCAGCTAGGGCCCTAAAGTAGAATTCCTAGAATAGATATTAAAGGTAGAGAGCATTACGTCACCGCTCGGCCTTCCCAACTCGTCCAATCAGAGAACGCTTTGGGGCTGATCTACTAAAACTGGAGAGTGCAAAATCTGGTGCCACTGTGCATGGTAGCCAATCAGCTTCTAAGTTCAGATTGTTCAATTAAACTTTGACAAAAAAACCTGGAAGCCGATTGGTTTCTATGCAGAGCTGCACCAGATTTTGCACTCTTCAGTCTTAGTAAAGCAAACCCTTTGCATTCATTGAGAATTTGAAAAGTGTTCTCTGAATGGCACCCATGCCCAGCGACTGGTCTCCTGTGTTCATAATACAGCAGGGCAGCCGCTTGGCGCTGGACCCCCAAGCTAGTGGAGATCACTGGAGTAGTGATGCCTGCTACAATTATTCTGGCTTCTAGAGCAGGGGTCTCCAAACTTTCCAAAGAAAGGACCAAGACCAGACTGTGGCCTTTATCTCTATAAGAGCAATTTTAACTGTTATCAGGTCTGGAGGTTCTGGTTATTGAGAACATGTTCCAAATGCAAGAACCTGCTGGAGCTGGAGAGCAGGGTTGTTCCTTACAGAAAGGTTTCAGAGTGGTGGTGTAGACTGGTCTGACTGGAGGTTCCTCATACATACAACCCAAAAAAGAGTGCAAAACAAACATCCAAGAGCCCAAAGTTATTTTTGATAATGGCAGAAAAACCAGTGCATTTTGGGGACCAAACAACTTCCCCCTGCATCAGGGCTATACAACAAGTATCATTTGTTGCCCTAATGAAGGGGCGGTGTGCTTGGTACCCTTGGAATCTTGGACGTTTGTTTGGTGCTCTCATTGAATTGTACTGTATGTATATGGATTCTCAACTCTGGGCCCTTCCCCTGTTCGTAAGGGGATTATCTGTTTTGTGAAGTACTACCAAATTGGAGCCAATGTGCCCAGTGACAATGTCAGTGACCCTTAGAAAATTTGAACCCAGTGCCCCATTTCTTGTGTTTGGTGGCTCCTCATGTCAGTAATACTGTACAAAAAAAAAAAAAATGGATATGGGCCTCTACCTCACCTCTGGACCTCCAAGCGAAGAAAACATATATAAAAAAATATATGGAAATGCATATACAGTATCTCCCAAAAGTGAGTACACCCCTCATATTTTTGTAAATATTTTCTTCTATCTTTTCATGTGACAACACTGAAGAAATGACACTTTGCTACAATGTAAAGTAGTGAGTGTACAGCTTGTATAACAGTGTAAATTTGCTGTTCCCTCAAAATAACTCAACACACAGCCATTAATGTCTAAACCGCTGCCAACAAAAGTGAGTACACCCCCTAAGTGAAAATGTCCAAATTGGACCCAAAGTGTCAGTATTTTGTGTGGCCACCATTATTTTCCAGCACTGCCTTAACCCTCTTGGGCATGGAGGTCACCAGAGCTTCACAGATTGCCACTGGAGTCCTCTTCCACTCCTCCATGATGACATCACAGAGCTGGTGGATATTAGAGACGTCAGCCATGCAGACCAATTTGATGCATTGTGCGGCGTATGGTCTGAGCACTGACAGCCTGACCCCCCCCCACTCCTTCAACCTCTGCAGCAATGCTGGCAGCACTCATACATCTGTTTCCCAAAGACAACCTCTGGATATAACGCTGAGCACGTGCACTCAACTTCTTTGGTCGACCATGGCAAGGCCTGTTCTGAGTGGAACCTGTCCTGGTAAACCACTGTATGGTCTTGGCCACTGTGCTGCAGCTCAGTTTCAGGCTCTTGGCAATCTTCTTATAGCCTAGGCCATCTTTATGTAAAGAAAAAATCCTTTTTTTTTCAGATCCTCAGAGAGTTCTTTGCCATGAGGTACCATGTTGAACTTCCAGTGACCAGTATGAGAGAGTGAGAGCGATAACACCAAATTTAACACACCTGCTCCCCATTCACACCTGAGACCTTGTAACACTAACGAGTCCCATGACACCGGGGAGGGAAAATGGCTAATTGGGCCCAATTTGGACTTTTTCACTTAGGGATGTACTCACTTTTGTGGCCAGTGATTTAGACATGAATGGCTGTGTGTTGAGTTATTTTGAGGGGACAGCAAATTTACACTGTTATACAAGCTGTACACTCACTACTTTACATTGTAGCAAAGTGTCATTTCTTCAGTGTTGTCACATGAAAAGATAGAATAAAATATTTACAAAAATGTGAGGGGTGTACTCACTTTTGCGAGATTCTGTATGTTTCTTCACTTGGAAGTCCATAGGTAGAGACCATATCCATTATTTTTTTTTTTGTATTACTGTGTATTTTGTGGAGGGCTCCCCCATCTGGCTAGAATAGATAATTGCAGAAGTTGTAGGATTAGGTAGGAAAATGTTTACATGGCTCCTCATGTCCCTGTAGGGCAAAGGTGAGTTCAACATTTTGGTTCCTGTTGCGATGGCCCTGAGTGTATTGGTTTTCGGATGTTGAGAGGTCAAACTAGACTAGCTGGGAGGCCACTGATTGGCCTTGGGGTTTTGAGCGCCCCCTTCCCTTCCCCAAAGGACCAGAGGTGAGGGCAAGAGTCCTGTGTTCAGGAAAACAATTCCGGACGGCCCTCAACTGAATTTATACATGAGCTGTTCGTTTGATTACATATGGAAATTCGGATGAAATTTTCATTATTTGGAGCTTCAGAGGTGTCCGGATCTCCAAATTACAATAGTAACAAATATCAACGAATCTGAAAAAAATTATAACGAAACAACAAATAAATTTGTATTCATTTGTTCCATTTCGGATGACAAAAATGCGATAGTTTGGGTTTTTAGTTAATGTTTGAAGCTTCCGAAATAAGGTAACGACATAACGAATAATCCACATTGATTCAGATCCATTTGGTTTTTATGTTGCATTATCATTTTTCATTATTATAAAAAAACGCACTACACATGAAATGGAAACATATTGCAATAAATACAGGAAGGTATAAAAGTGAAATAAGAGGATTCCTACTTATTGTGTTTGGGTTGGATGGAGGTGGATCCATCAAAATCTCCGAAACATAACATAACAAATCAATCCGAAATTAATTTTGTTCCATTCATTATGTTATGATTCGTAGATTCGGATGGATCACCCTCCTTCCAACCCAAACAGTGAATGCATAATAGACATGTGCAGAACAAAAAAATTTTATTTACATAAATTTTTTTAGTTATATTCGTTTAATCCATATAATTCATTTTTGGAATTCGATTAATTTATTCATATTCAAATTGATTCCAATTTTCGAATTCGGATCATTTCGAAGCATTTTCGAATCAGTTTCAAATAGCTTTCGAATTCGAAAATGTTTCCAATTTCCAAGACCATAAAATAGGATAGAAAATAAAGAAATAGAATAGAAAAAAATAGAATAGAATAGAAAATAACAGAGAATAAAAGAATAGAATATAATAGAGTAAAACAGAACAAAATAGGATATAAAAAAAAGAACAGAATAGAATAGAATAGAAAGGAATAGAATAGAATAAAAAAAAAGAATAGAATTAAATAGAAAGATTATAATCATCTTCTGAAATTCAAATAGAATAGGAAAGAATAGAGTTAAAAAAACAATAGAACAGAATAAAATAGAAATAATATAACCATTTTCCAAAATTCAAATAGAATTAATTCGAATTTGAATATAATAGAAAAAAATAGAGTAGAATAGAATAGAAAATAACACAATAGTATAGAAAAGAACAACAGAATAGAATAGAATGAATATAACCATCTTTCCATTCCAATCTTTTCTTTTCTATTCTATTCAAATTGATTCTATTTGAATTTTGGGAAATGGCTATATTCTTTTTCTATGCTATTTTTTTTTTTTTTAATTATATTTTTTTTCTATTTGTTTATTCTATTCTATTCTTTTCTATTCTATTATTTTCTTTTCTATTCTTTTCTGTTCTATTCTATCATTGGAAATTGGAAAACTATTTGAATTCGAAAACTTTTCGAACTCGAATATGAAAACGATTTGAATTCGAAAACGAATTTCATCCGAATTTTTATTTGTTGTTTTTGGATTCGTTTAAATTCGGTATTATTGTAATTCTGAAATTTGGATACATCCGAATTTCTGAAAAACGAAAATTCGTCTGAATTTTAATTCGGAACGAAACGTACCGTACATGTCTAGTGTGGAAGTAATCTCCCAAAATAACGAATTAACGCGTTAAAAAGGAATATAGTCAATCTTCCGAAATAGCTTAGGAATCGATTTGAAACAACCCAATATACGAAACAAATCTGAATAGATGAAATGAATTCCCGAAAATGAATCATTCTAACATAGTGAATGTGATGAAAAATAATTATTAACTTAACAATTTAATACAAAACTAAACACGTTTCAATCATGTACATCTCTTAATGAAGTATTCGGTGCACCAAGCAATGTCTGTTCTGCGGGGGGTTGGATCATTTGAAGCTCATGCTACACCCTCTCTAAGCACTTCTCAAAATATTCTACAGATACCCAGGGCTAGGGATACTTACAGCGCCCCCAAGTGGCAGTGCTCAGCAGTTCTTGGAGCAGGTCATCTAGAGCCCAGGGTGAGCGTGCCAAACTGCACCCCCCAAGATTATGTGTCAGAAACCGCCCCCCAAAAAAAAAAAATTGGGCTAATCTGCATGCTTGCCCCTAAGCCGAAATGCCCCCTACTCCAGTACAAATCTACCCCCTGCTGAAATCCCCCCTCCCAGCACAAATCTTTGTCCCCTCTAAAAAAAAACAAAAAAAATCAAAAAATCCTTCCTAGCAAAAATCCTTTACTCCTTAAATGTCCCCAGTGAGTAAACATTAGACATGTGCACTGCCGAAAAATGTGTTCGTTTTCATTTCATTCGTTCTTTTTTATGTTTTTTTGGGTCATTCGTTATGATCGAAATTCGTAAATTCGAAAATCCGTAAATTCGTAAACTCATAAACTCATAAATTTGAAAATCCGAACATTTGAAAATCCAAAAATTCGAAAGAACGAATATCCGAAAGTAGTAAATAATAACTAACTAACTAATAATAACTGACTATTAAATTATAGATATTGGAATTTCCTGTTAGTAAACGTAACGAATACGAATTTATCCGAAGTTACGAATTATCCAAAAGGATGTGTACTAGACATGTGCAATTCGTTTAGTTCCGAATTCATTCTTTAACGAATTTCGACAAATTTGTTCATTCAGAAACATCTGAATTGACGAAAACCCCTTTACAGTGGAGTTCCACCCACTTTTACAACTCTTTAGCATCCCTCACTAAACTGTGCACTGTAAATGAATTGGATATTTTTTTTTTTTCTCAGCACCTACTGTATATCTGCTGTATTCATTTTTCACTTCCTCCTCCCTGGCCGTGGCCCATCGCATCATTTCCTGTTTGCAATGCCTTCTGGGAAGGGGCGGCAACTTCCTCTGACACTGCCGTTGCTATGGAAACCTGACCTGAAACCTATTACACTGCTTGTGCTGCACTGAGCATGTGCGAGATCTGAAAGGATGAGATCCAGGAAGAAATACAGTCTGGCTTCAGATGCCCACACTTAAGATGGCCACGGCCTGCTGTAAGTTTATAAAATAACAAACTACTGCTATAAACTAACAAAACAGACCTTAGTTTACAGACTAACTTTACTAGAATACATTAAGCTTGTGTATTATAGGGGTATTTTTATTTAAAAAGTATAATTTCGGCCGGAACACCACTTTAACTTGTTTTCCCGAATATTCGTAAATTCGAATATTCGAAAATTTGTAAATTCAAAATTTGAAAACCCCAAAATTCTAAATAATAACTATTAAATTATAGGTATTGGAATTTCCTTTCAAATTTGGCTGGTATGCCGCGTACACACGAGCGGACTTGCAAACGGGCTAAACTCCGTCGGCATTTCCGATGGAAAGATTTAGAACATGTTCTTTATCTGAGTCCCTCGGAAATGCCAACAGAAAAAGTCCGATGGGGCATACACACGGTCGGAATGTCCGATGAAAAGCTGCCATTGGACTTTTTCTGTCGGAAAGTCCGGACGTGTGTACGCGGCATTACAGATGGAACGTAACAAATTAATAATAAATAATAATAATAAAAATTATTATTTTTATTTATTACTATTAATTCATTGCGCTTCATTCGTTTAGATGCGGCATTCGTTATTTGGGATAATTCGTAACTTTGGATAAATTTGTTACGTTCACTAACAGACAGATTTGAAAGAAAATCCCAATACCTAGAATTTAACAGTTATTATTTCGAATTTTGGGGTTTTCGGATTTTCGATTTTACAAATTTTCGATTATATTTGGAAAAATTTGTTAAAGAATGAATTCGGAACTCAACGAATTTCACATGTCTAGCACACATTCTCTCCCCCACGCCCCCAACTCCAAATCCCCCCTCCTAGTACAAATCCTTCCCCCCACCCCAAATTTCTCCTCCTAGCACAAATACCCCCCCCCAAAAATGTTTTTCCCTCCGAGCACAATTCCCCTCTACCATATATCACCTCTTCTACAACAAACCCCCCCTAAATCCCCCCTCCTAGCACAAATCCTTTTCCCTCATCACACTATTCAACACACATCCCCCTCAATCACCACTCCTAACATACCCCCTATTACCCCTCCTAGAACAATTCCTACCCCCTCCCAACACAAATACCCCCCCCCCTTCCCCCCACATGATACCACAGTGCCCAGGGCAGCCCCCCCCCCCATTTTACTTGGAATGACCACGTTGTCTTGGACTATGGTGGGTGAACATGTATGGGGTTCTTTCCCAAACAATTATGTTTTTAATTGAATAATGTACTAATTGTGGACTGCTTTTACCCAGAGTATGAAATACTAAATCATGAACACTGTGACCATAGAGTTCCTGTGTGCTGGAGGAGACCAGAGATGGACCTGTCACCATCTCTACTCAGCCTCTATCACTGCCACCGAGGGAAGCCAATCGGAAGCTACTGAGATGGGGGGGGCGGCTGACAGAACACACTGCTCATTGGCTGGCTGAGCTTCGCTAACGCCGCGGCGCACGCTGGGAGGTGTAGTTCGAGGCCGGGCTGAGTGACGTAGATTGTGTGCGCCGCCGTGTGTTGACATCAGGGCCTCCATGGCTCTATTTCCAGCTTTTGCGGAGCCTGCTGGTGTCGGTCCCGGCTACTGATGATAGAGGTAACCGAGGGGTGCATCCTCCTCCCTATATACATCCCTTCTGTAGTCACAGAGACTCTGCATGTCACCTGTCACTCCCCCCCCCCCCCCCCCCCCCAACCCACAGCTCTGTATATACCTCTGTGCCCCCTGCTGGAGGCTCCTAGAACTCTTTGCCCCCCCCCCCCCCCCTACTGGGGCACCCTATAGTCCTGTGTGCCCTG
>NC_133336.1:20673461-20735961 GCF_042186555.1 Aquarana catesbeiana
AAACCCCTCAATAGCCCCATGCTCTTCGTTGAAACCCCCCCCTAGTCTTGTGCTCCCTGCTTAAGGGCCCCATGCTGCCTGCCAAAGCCCCCTCCCCCTCTGCACTCCTCCACATAACCCCATGTAAGCTGTACCCTGCCTTCTTCAGGAGCCCCCATGACCTCTTCTGGAACCCGTAGCCCCATGGTCCCCGACAGAGAACCCACCCTCCTCCTCCATAGCCCTATGCCACAACCCAAGTTTCCCACATCTCCCTGCATGAGATGAACTGTGCCTTCTTCTGGAACACAATACGTAGCCCTGTGCTCCCTGCTGAACCCCCACCCATAGCCCTATGTTCTTTGACAGAGTACAAAACCCCCCACCAATGTCAGAGCCCCTCCTTCCCATAGCATTGTGCTCCTTGCATGAGATGAACCGTGCCTTCTTCTGGAGCCCCCATGCCCTCTGCTGGAAACTCCTCTGTAGCCCTGCGTTCTCCACTGGAACACCCCCCACCCTTAGCCTCGTGTTTCCTGCCGAGGCTCTCCATGCTGCCTTCCAGAGCCCCTCTGTAGCTCAGTGCTCCCCACCCACCGTAGCGCCTTGGTCCCTGTCTGAGCTGTACTGTGCCCTCTGCTGGAAACCCCTCTATAGCCCTGTTCTCCCTGCCAAAGCACCCAAACCTCCCCACCAAAGCCTACCCCACACCCCCTACCAGAATCTCTTCCCCCTTACTAGCATGTGTGCCCCTACTCTATAGCCCCATGCTCCCTCCTGAAGTCCCCCCCCCCCCCCATTCTGGTAGCCCTGTACTCCAGACTGGAGCCTCCAATGTAACCCAGTGCTCCCTGCCAGAGCCCCCCTGTAGCCTCATGCACTCTTCTAGAAACCCCCTGTTGCCCTGAACCCGCTGCTTAATAAAATTTTTAAAAAATTGTAACTGGATTCTCTGCATTATTGACCATGAAATTAAAGTAAAGAAAATACTTGATGTGTTAGAAGACCTGAGAGTAACGTTGTCAGTGGGGCATTTGGATTGCTTTTATCAACTCCACACATCTCTTCAGTTTCTTACAAGAAGCGCACACATTTGTGCTGTTAATGACATCATAGACATGACTACCATGCATGGGTGGCTCCTACCTCTGCCCGACACATTTCTTGCCCAACCCAAGGGTGGGCAACCCTAAGCACACCAGCTGTTGTGGAACTACAAGTCCCATGAGGCATTACTTAACAGTCTCAAGCCTCAGAGACAGAGGCATGATGGGATTTGTAGTTTCATTACAGCTGGATTGCTGAAGTTGCCTACTCCTGGCCTACACCTACACTCCCATCTCCTCACACTTTCCCCCTGTCTTAGGGTGACTTCAAACTGATCCGCTGCACTTTGGCCTCAGCGCAGCGTACCTGCGGTTTTGGTGCGCGTTAGCTGCGCTGTCCCATGGACTTCTATTTATGTACTGCATGTGGGACTTTGTGTGCGCTTTCAGAAAATGCAGCAAAACCGTGGTACATAAAAGAAGCCTATGGGAAAGCGCAGTTAACCTGCAAGAAAACTGTGGGTACACTATGCTGCACTGCACCTTCTCTGCTGCAGGATCCACCCAGCCCCCCCCCCCCCCCCTTTTTCTTACCTGAGCCCGATCTGATCCAGTGACGTGCACGAGACTGCCTTCCTCCTTACTGGGCCGCTGGCTCCCGCTCCCTCCTGTCAATGAACTCCAGTGACGTGGGAGGGTGGGGCTGAGTCCCGCTGTCTGTGTCAATGGACACAGGGGCGGGGCTGAGTCCAGCTGTCTGTGTCAATGGGTGTAGCAGCAGGGCTTGGGAGTGAGCATGCACAAGTGCCCCCATGGGTAGCCGCTTCCTGTGGGGGCACTGGACAGAGAGGAGGAGCCAGGAGTGCCGATGGGGGATCTGAGAGGAGAAGGTTTGGGGCCGCTCTGTGCAATTCTATTGCACAGAGCAAGTAAGTATAGATATGTTTGTTATTTTTAAAAAACTAGAAACATTTCCTTTACAGTCGCTTTAAGCTGGCCTTAAGCCCCATACACACTATCAGATTTTCTGCTGAATTTTGTCTTCAGATTTACCAAAACAATGTAGTGCAAGGGCCTGCCTGATTGCATACAAATTGGAACTCCTAAGGTTTGACCTCATATTATATGGTTTTGGTAAATCTGAAGACAAAAATCAGCAGAAAATCTGATAGTGTGTATGAGGCTTTACACTAGTAGATTTTTAGAGACTGCACAAATACTTCAAAATTTTGGTGTTAGAAATTTGTTTGTGAAAAAAATGTCCATCCTGCTCCCAGCACCTGGGGGCTCAAACTGCCTTTGATGGTCTTTGGGCCACAGTGCCAGTATGAATGAGGACCAACTGTCTCTCTGGTTTATTTATTAATGTAAAACACAAAAATATATAACAAATGGGGATATACAGACAAGTTTTAAAACTTCACTCTTCCTCACGCTATACAAAACTTGTCCTGGAGTTGTGCTTTGACGCACACCTCGCCGTCTTGCACCCAGAATGTCAGCTGAGGGTTGTGTGAATGGCGTTCTGCAGCCGGTGATGGTGAGAGGTTTAATGACACACAAGTTTTTGTCCTGATGTGATAAAGCTGCAGTGATGTCACAGATATTGATCCTGTCTCTTCCTCTGCAGAGCTCGACTGGCTGAGAAATGAGAGCTTTTGCTCGAAGGACGCACTGTCTCTGCATCAGCGGTCACTGCAGGCTGAGCCGCCCCCTCGCCCAGATCCTCCAGTTTCCAGGTATTGTCGGCTATCTGCACTCTTTGAAGAAGAGATTGATGAACAGCTATTGTGTTCTCTAGTCTCCCACCCCCACCCCCCCCCCATCACAACATGCTAATTACATTTTTAAACAAAAAACATGACATATCTTTTTTTGGACGAATACAATAAAGTGCTGTGCTTCCCAGGGCCGTTTTATCGATTGGGCACGGTGGGCAGTTGCCCGGGGGCCCCACTTGCCTGGACGGCCCCACCCGGTCCCAGGGCCGATCCTCAACGCAGTAGCGCTCCAATCTGCTTCAGAAGACTGACGCCGTCGTGCACTGCACTGGTTGCTCACTTGCTAGAATCGCCATTCACCCAGCGTCTAGCTTAGCAACCAGTGACGTCAGTCAAAGGCCGCGGCCACCCCAGCATTCATAGCGCACTGCGGTTAGTGAATAAGCCCCGCCCACCTCTGCTGTTCTTCAGACAGCGTGGCTCAGAGGGAGCGGAGCGGTCTCAGCAGCGGAGCGAAACTTTCGGTTTCAGAAGAGATTGATGATCTTGTGCCATCTTCATCTTGGCTTAGAAAAGACGGCCCGACCCCTGCCTCCATCTGCTATTTATATTCTGTATGGTGTATTGCAGAACACCCATGTAGGATGGCATGTATAGCACAGTCCCAACATACTGAGCCCCTGGGGGGTGTTTTATAGTCATAATACACAATGCTGATCTGTCCAGGTGATTGGTGAAGGGATGTACAACCTTTCAGTGGTGATCTTTGCCTTTCTCTTCAGAGGCCCTGGCGAGGCTGCAATGTTGAGCACAGTGAGGCTGCAATGGGGGCACGGTGAGGCTGCAATGGGGGCACGGTGAGGCTGCAATGTGGGCACGGTGAGGCTGCAATGTGGGCACGGTGAGGCTGCAATGTGGGCACGGTGAGGCTGCAATGGGGGCACGGTGAGGCTGGAATGGGGACACAGTGAGGCTGCAATGTTGGGCACGTTGAGGCTGCAATGTTGGGCACGGTGAGGCTGCAATGTTGGGCACGGTGAGGCTGCAATGTTGGGCACAGTGAGGCTGGAATGTTGGGCACGGCGAGGCTGCAATGTTGGGCACGGTGAGGCTGCAATGTTGGGCACAGTGAGGAATTATACCTTAATTCTTGAGAGTAGGTGCGAAAATTGGAACAGGCTTGTAGGGGCCCCAGTGCATTACTTTGCCCAGGGGCCCATGATGCTGTTAAGATGGCCCTGGTGCTTCCCCTTTTAAAGTGTTACTAAACCCATGAATGTAACAATAATGCATCCTCACCCCTGCAGTACACACAACATATAAATGTGTTTTTTTTTCATTAAAATAAAACCGCTATATACCTTTTCTGACGAATGGTATACAGTGATATCTGATGTCTGGGGATATATAGAAGTTGGCTGTGACCTGTGACATGTGACCTGACTAGTTGCGATCAAACAGGAAATGTTCTCTCCAACAATAGAGACCTTGCCAAGAGTGACCCTGCAAGAAGGGGAGGATCAGAGAAGACAGGATCAAACAACCTTTTTACACAAAGCAGAGGATTAGCCCCTTAAAGCGGAGCTCTGCCCAAAAGGGGAAGTTCTGCTTTAAGTGTCCCCCCCCCCCATGTTATTTTTTGGGGGGGTAACTAATTTTGACAGGTACGTGCTCCCACTTTCGGTCAGACTGCCTAGGCGACTCGAGCAGAGGTTCCCCTCTCCCCCTCCCTCCCTGCAATCTGCTGGGACAGGTCACAAGATTGCCCGACCATTGAGGAGGCACAGCGCAACTCGCGCATGCGTAGGGCGCACACGGCTGTGAATCCGCAAGCTGTCACAGCCGGGTGCCCACACTTGTAATGCTGGCGCTGGGCAGAAGAGAGGGAGAGAGCCTAAGGTTCGGGCGGTCGTATCGCTGGATCCTGGGACAGTGTGTTTATTTAAAGTCAGCAGCTACACTTTGTGTGTTTTACCAACACATGTCAAAATTGCAAATTTGTGCTTAAGCATTAAGATTTGTTTTACCCTTAGACGGGAAAGGATTAAAGTGTCACTAAACCCACATCATAAAAAACGATCACTGAATGGTGTATTCCATGCTGTTCATACTCGCTCACTATGAGATTTTTTCTGTATTCTGCAAAAAACCTGGTTAATCTTGCTGCTCTCTCTCTCCCCCGTCTGTTCATGTCAGCAATGCAGTTGGGAATTTTGCAGAGCAGTGTTGGCAGCTCCGCACATGCTCAGTTTTCTCTGTATTTTCTATCCTGAGCATTTCCTCCCTATCACATCTAAGCAGCCAATGTGACTATAGCGTCACACATGTGGGTGTATACACTAGGGTTGTCCCGATACCACTTTTTTAGGACCGAGTACAAGTACCGATACTTTTTTTTTCAAGTACTCGCTGATACCGATTACCGATACTTTTTTTAATGTCACGTGACAGTTTTTTTTTTTTTGCTATTTTTGGGGGGGGGGGGGGGTGTGAACGTTGTATGTGTGTGTGTTTTTTTTTTTTTTTTTTTACAATTTTTATTTTTTACAATAATATTTTTTTATTCTTTATTGTTTTTTTTTTTTTTTTTGTTTTTTTTTTTTAATCAGCCCTTTTGGGGGGCTTTGGTGAGATATCAGGGGTCTTAACAGACCTCTGATATCTCCCCCTTGAGACAGAGAAAGAGACAGAGGATAGAGATTCCCCAGTCCCTTTCTCTGCAGCCTCAGCTGCACTGAGAATGAATGGAGAGAAGACAGCGGCTCCTCTCCATTCATAAACTGAGACATCGTAATCACAGGAGATTACAATGTTTCAGTTATGTGAATGGACAGAGTCAGCTGACTCTATCCATACACAAAGGAAGGAGGAGGGGGACGGAGGAACTGAGGGGGAGAACGGAGGGGACAAATAAGGAGAGAGGAACGGAGGGGGAGAACGGAGGGGGACAGATAAAGAGAGAGGAACGGAGGGGGAGAACGGAGGGGGACAGATAAGGAGAGAGGAACGGAGGGGGAGAACGGAGGGGGGACAGATAAGGAGAGAGGAACGGAGGGGGAGAACGGAGGGGGACAGATAAGGAGAGAGGAACGGAGGGGGAGAACGGAGGGGGACAGATAAGGAGAGAGGAACGGAGGGGGCGAACGGAGGGGGGACAGATAAGGAGAGAGGAACGGAGGGGGACAGCGGAGAGGCACAGAGGAAAGGAGGGGGCATGGAGGAGGATGCAGTGACAGTCAGCTGTGAGCGATCACCGCTGTATGTCACTAAAGCCGCTGGGGGAGAATCTTGTAACTCCCCCACGCGCCGATCACAGCTGTCCTCTAGGTATCGGGGGAAGCATCGGGAGCATTTGCCCGAGTACAAGTACTTGGGCAAATGCTCGGTATCAGTGCCGATACCGATACTAGTATCGGACAACCCTAGTATACACAGTGGTAAATGACAGCCCACTCCCTCCCACATCCTCCCACTAACCAGCTAAACACAATGGGGGGGGGGGGGGATATTACATCTTTATTAATGGAGGCTTCACCTCCCTCTTATTCCAAGTCACCTCCTTTCAGCTTCTGCTCTTTGTATCCTTTAGTTCAAATGCCTTTTGGCCATCATGAATAAACAATAGAATAGAAAGCCATAGTGCAATCCTTTTTATTGCAATAGTAAAAATAAAAACACTTCCAAGTGCGCACTCACATTACAAATACAAATGTGAGCATTCGATATGGCTACTCGGAAGTAGTGGAAAGAGACGGCCAGCAGACAGGCGGCACTCACAACATTAAAGGAGATTTTTTTGAACAAGCTTGTACAATAAGTGTTGTTTGTATTAATATTACATTGCTGATCTTTCCTTTTTAAGCAGTGTCCATTCTCTCTGATAGGGGCAGTCCCTCCCCAGCATGCCAGTCCTCTGACAGTGAAGATGGATCTGAGGCTGCAAGGAAAAAGAAGAAGAAAAAAAAGAAGAAAAAGAAGAAACACAAAGAGCTGAAAAAGAGGAAGAGGAATGGTGATGAATCGGATTCCACCTCTGAAATCAAGGAACATGATTTGGAGACGTCAGCCAGAGGCGCCAGGTGATAGAGGTTTATAGAGAATAGAAAAGCCTAAATGACCCCTCAGTTTAAAGGATTAGTTCACCTTTTGAAAAAATAAAAATAAATGCATATTTGTTTGCAGGTAAATAAAATAGCATTTTTTTTATTTTTTATTTTTTCTAAGGAGCCTGCAGAGCTTTGCACCCATGGTTAGCAGATCACGGGTGCAATCTCAGGCTCCTGCAGACTCTCGGGATAGCAGTTAACTGAGAGCAGGAAGATCAACGGACTACGAGAGCGTGCACCAGCACCATCATTGAGAACTACAAACCGTCAGCAGCGATGGATGGATGGTACTTGTAGGCAATTTATAGAGGAAACCGTCAATGAAGGACGTGGATTGAGCCTTGCACGGCCCTCTTTTTTCAAATTGAGACAGCATGGAGAAGACCCCCCCCCCACCCACTTTCACAGGGAGGGTGGGGAGGCTGAAGATGCTGGAACATGTTGCATGTTCCACCCTAAAAACGGCCGGAAAATGCAACATGTTCCGAAGGCGAACTTATCCTTTAAGTTTGCTAAATACATTCCAGGTGCAGCAAAGCAAAAGGTGTTCAATGAGCCTTTGTCCTGTGGGCAGATGCAAGGTAGGACCTTTGTCCTCTGTGAGGAAGCAGCGGTCTCTCTGCAGCGCTGTACCATTCCCCCCTGCTGCGTTTGACCTAGAGCCCCCCCCCCCCAAAAAAACACCCCCCGCACAAATCCTCTGCCCCTCAAATTTCCCCTCAAAGTATAGACCCTCTCCCCAGAGTCCCCTCCCCCCCCCCCATACTCCAAATCCCCCAGCACAAATTCCCTCATAGCACAAATCCTTCCCCTTCTAGCACAAATAACCTCTCCCAAATGTTTTTTCCCCCCTAGCACAATTCCCCTCCCCCTCTACCATATCTTTTCCTCTACAACAACCCCCCCCCCCCCAAATTCCCCCTCCTAACACAAATCCCCCTACATTACCACTCCTACCACACACCCCAAGTCCCCCCTCCTAGCACAAATCCTTTTACCCCCCCCCCAAAACAAATCTCTCTAAAGCATCACTCCTAGCACATCCCCCCCCCCCCTTCCAAATTTCCCCTCCAAGAACAATTCTCTCCACCCCACCAATCTCCTTGCAGTGCGCCCCCCACCTCACATAATATCAGTGCTTAGGGCAACCGGCCCTCCTGCCCACCCCTTGTCCTGGCCCTGCTCCCTACTGACCTAGGGGAAGACATTGAAGGAGCCGGTGCATAGCATACAGGACTCCCTTATTTCAGGTGCAATGCTCTGCAAGCTTCATTGTAAAAAAGTTATTAAATGCACGTAGATGGTGAGATCAGTTTTGCAGTGTTTACTAGTTTTTTTTTTTTTTTGGGGGGGGGAAGGTGGACTAACCCTTTAAGAACTGAATGTTTTGTTCAGAGTACAGATCGGATTGGTAACTGTTGCTTCTTGCAGGGAGGCCTCCGGAGTCCGCTCCATCTGGCTGGAGGAAGCTCCGTCTGTGACGGCGGAGACATTCAGGATGGATAAGAAAGCTGACCCAGCAAACTGGGAGTACAAATCGCTGTACCGAGGAGACATAGCGAGGTGAGACGGCACGCAGCGCCACTGAAGCCTGAAACCGTTTTGGCATACCAGATAACGCGGGGGGGGGGGGGGAACGGGGAGACACGTTGCCCTACATTAATTTTCTTCGTTGTCCTTCCTTTTTACAATGATCACGGTAAACGGTGATACAAAATGTAACGACCTGCTGACTACCATTTATCTATCACTTGTCACTTTGTGGTGTGGAATTGTTTTATTCTGGTACAAAGGGTTTTCATTGCTGAAATCCGGCTTCTTCTCATTAAAGTATTTTCACTGTTAATAATTATCACAGCGTAAATCTAGTGTGAACTCCAGGTAGATATAAAAAACGCGTTAATGCTTTTTATTCATTTAATACATCATTAAATCTGATCTGGTATCCGCCCCTTGTACTCCCTTACCCACTTCCGGACCAGCGACAAACCAGTACATCGCTGGACTTCAAGTGGTTATACTGGGATGGTGTTGGCTGTCTTGTAAAAGCAATCCTAACGGCTAACTAGCCACTGGATTGCTTTTACAAGCAGCCAGAGGGGATGTCCCATCAGCATGTTAACGTGAAAAGTTAACTCCGGAAGTCCCACTTCTGCCTTTCCAAGAGTGCTACCTACACACTGCTGTGGGGGGCAAGCACACTACTATGTGGGGGGCAGAGGACACCACTGTCAGGAACAGAGTACATTACGGGGGGGGGTGATGTAAACGGGGGGGCGAAGGACACTACTATGTGGGGGGAAAAGGAGATTACTGTGGGCAGTAGGGATGGGCGAACAGTTTGGCCCGAGCATAAGTTTGGGCCAAACTTTGGTTGTTCGGATGTTCTGCTAACACCGAACAATATGCGGTGTTCGGGACAAATGCGAAAGCCGCCGGAACATCGTTAAAGTCTATGGGACACTAACATGAAAAATCAAAAGTGCTAATTTTAAAGGCTTATATGCAAGTTATTGTCATAAAAAGGGTTTGGGGACCCGGGTCCTGCCCCAGGGGACATGTATCAATGCAAAAATTTTTTTTAAAAACTGGCGTTTTTTTTCGCTTTTTTTAAAAAAATTTTTTTAATGCTTAAAGTGAAACAATAAAAATGAAATATTCCTTTAAATATCGTACCTGAGGGGTGTCTATAGTATGCCTGTAAAGTGGCGCATTTTTCCCGTGTTTAGAACAGTACCGCAGCAAAATGACAAAATTGTCATTTAAAACTGATCGCGGCTATAATGAATTGTTGGGACTCGGCAATATAGATAAAACTCATTGAAAAAAAGGGCATGGGTTCCCCCCCAGTCCATTACCAGGTCCTTTGGGTCTGGAATGAATATTAAGGGTAAGCCAGAAACAAGAATTAAAAAAAAAAAATTGCGTGGGGGTCCCCCCAAAATCCATACAAGGCCCTTCAGGTCTGGTATGGAAATTTAAGGTGAACCCTGCGCCAAATTAAAAAAAAAATGGCGTAGGGGTCCCCCCCAATGGATTTTAAGGGGAACCCTGCGCCAAAACTTTTAAAAAAAAAGGCGTAGGGGTCCCCCCCAGAATCCATATCAGACCCTTATCCGAGCACGCAACCTGGCAGGCCGCAGGAAAAGAGGGGGGAGGGGACGAGAGAGCGCCCCCCCCCCCCACTTCCTGAACCGTACCAGGCCACATGCCCTCAACATGGGGAATTTTTTTGCCTGTTCGGTATGTTCTGGTGCGAACCGAACCGGGGGGTGTTTGGCTCATCTCTTATGGGCAGGGAGGGGCAGAGGACACTGCTGTGGGGTGGGGGGTGGGGGTGCAGCAAGCACACTACTATGTGGGGGGCAGAGGACACCACTGTCAGGCACAGAGTACATTACTTGGGGGGTGATGTGAAAGGGGGCAGAGGACATGACTGTGACACACTGTGTTTGTGATGCTCTCATTTTATTGGGGGCTCAATAGTTATCAAGCCCACACACCCCTCCCCCCAGAGATCTTTGATTTCCTGCATGTTGTCTGGGTAGATCTGATGCTCTGAAAGGTTTGCCCCCCCCTCCCCCTCGCTTGTTGTAAAGTTGCTCAGAGTTACAGATCCGCTGGGAATGGAGGTTTACTTTTGGCTAATCCCCTCTACAGACAGCGCTCAGTCTGCTCAGTAATTGTGCAATCTCCTCCTCTCCATATCGCTGTAAAGTGATGAACTTTCCATTTAATAAGGCGTGTGGATGCCAGCAGCTGGGCTTTTAATCATCTCAGCCTCTGATGAACACACAGACCTCCTCGGATGAGAGATTTCATTATCGCCGTCCGACTTCCTCTCCCAGTTCTTCTAGTTGGTAGATTGCCATTCATTTAAAGGCACCAAGACAGCGGTACCGGTCGTGCCGTCCTAGATCACCATAAGATGACCCCAGAACCTTAGACTGCTGGAGTGTGGGGGAGAAGACGCTGCGGGCACCAGACTAGCAGCAGCCAGCTAGTGATCTGCTTTTAGGGTACTGAGAATGGGGCACCCATCCCTCCACGTTGCCACCCATGGGTGGTTTCCAGGCCTCTCTTGTTTTTTGTTCAGAGAATGCAGGACCGCGGTAACTCACTTCAGGGTGCTGAGCGGGAGGAGATCAAGAGTTGTTTTGTCTCAGTTTATTCATTTCCTGGCTACTGTGGCTGGGGGAAGCAGCTAATTAAGCATGATCTTTGCTTGATTAGCTGCACTGGGAGGCAGGGGAGACATTGAGGGTCTAGTCACCATAAAGAGAGCCCGGTCTATCACATAAAGGGGGCTGGTTGGACTGGTAAATTGTCCAAGCACCACAACCCTATTAACCACTTTATTACTGGGCCATAGCCGAAAAACACTTGCAGCTTGGCTCTCTTGTTCTGGGAGGGTGTCCAGGGATGTCCTTCCAGAACATGCCCCCTGGGGCACACATCGGGCACGCTCTGTGATCGCTGTGTCCTTTGAACACAGCTGTTTACAGATCGAGGTAAAGGACCATCCACAGCAGCCTTTTACCATGTGATCAGCTGTGTCCAATCACATCTGATCACGTGTAAATTGATTCCTTTCCTCACACGCTGTCACTGTGTGAGGAAAGGAGAGCTGATTAGCGGCAAGGCTGGTAAGGGGCACATTTACACTGATTATCATTGCCGTCTATCAGTGCAGCCTCAGCAGTGCCCGTCGGACGCAGCCTCGCCGGTGCCCGTCGGATGCAGCCTCATCAGCGCACATCAGTGAAGAAGAAAAATTACTTATTTTTTTTCAAAAATGTAATTCTTTTTTAGTTTGTTTAGCAATAAATAAAATCCAGTGGTGATTAAATACCACCAAAAGAAAGCTTTATCGGTCTCAAAAAATAAAAATTTCCTATGGGTACAGTGTTGCATGACCGCGCAATTGTCATTCAAAGTGTTGAAAGCTAAAAATTGTCCTGGGCAGGAAGGGGGTGAAAGTGTCCGGTATTGAAGTGGTCAAAGTACAGAGATAATACTATTTGCTGTGTAATCAATACTTTTCAGGTGCCACGTTGACCGATTTAAAAAAAAAAAATCATGCAAAGCTGTGAACAGCGCCCTGCTGGCCCCTCCCACCAGCTGTGATCCCCCTGCATTGCATAGAGAAGCAGAGACACCCAGTGGTGATATCACAGGGTCTAAATTAAGGGTCTAAATTGTATTTGAAAACAGAAAGTTTTGATTTTATTTAAAAATGCCATTAGCATGTTGATGAGGAGAATATGAAGGAACCAGGGAACGCAAAATGTAAGCAGATTAAACTTCAGCTTAAAAAAAAAAAAAAAAAAAAAAAACCCTTTATTTTAATTCTATGCTAATAGTGTCTTTTCTAATGCTGTGCATTGGGGTGGATCCAATCCCTAACTTGATGATGTTTACTTTAATTCACTGTGTCATAAGCAATGGCCTATTTTTATTCATAAAATACAGTTTTCACTTTTATTTTTAATAATTTGTTACACCTCGGTGCCGCTGATTACACCTCCTCAGTACCGCTGATTACACCTCAGTGCTGTTGCCTACACCTCCTCGGTGCCGCTGCCTACACCTCCTCGGTGCCGCTGCCTACACCTCCTCGGTGCCGCTGCCTACACCTCCTCGGTGCCGCTGATTACACCTCCTCGGTGCCGCTGCCTACACCTCCTCGGTGCCGCTGCCTACACCTCCTCGGTGCCGCTGCCTACACCTCCTCGGTGCCGCTGCCTACACCTCCTCGGTGCCGCTGCCTACACCTCCTCGGTGCCGCTGCCTACACCTCCTCGGTGCCGCTGCCTACACCTCTTCGGTGCCGCTGCCTACACCTCTTCGGTGCCGCTGCCTACACCTCTTCGGTGCCGCTGCCTACACCTCCTCGGTGCCGCTGCCTACACCTCCTCGGTGCCGCTGCCTACACCTCCTCGGTGCCGCTGCCTACACCTCCTCGGTGCCGCTGCCTACACTTCCTCGGTGCCGCTGCCTACACCTCCTCGGTGCCGCTGATTACAATTCCTCGGTGCCGCTGATTTTCACCATCTTCTTTCAGCCACTTCCTGTTAACCTACGCTCCACTGTTGACAGCACTTCCTTTTTTCTTTTTTTTTTTTTTTTGCACATGTTTTTCTTCTGTAGTTCCTGCCTCTCCATCCTCATAAATATGCAGATTGAAAATGAAGATTTTAAATAGATTCTTTCTTTCCGTTTTTTAATACATGCCTTATTTTACACCCAGTAATGGACTCACTGGCTTCTCTATGCAATGTAAGCAGATTGTGGCTGGTGGGAGGGGCCAGCAGGTTGCTGTACATGGCTTCCTGAACACATCACAGCCCCCCGGCCTCAGTACTCCTCGCAGGAGCCCTCAGTCCTGACGCAAGCAGTGGGCTGGCTTTTGGGAGGAGTTATGCAAATATCAAAATGCGTTGCTGGGTGGATAGTAGTCTGGAGGAGTGGGGGCATTACTAGCCAGGCTGTATTTGCGTGCAGACTGCCCACATGTGATACCGAGCCTCCATGATGGAAGGAACAGAAATACAGTGTATGAAAGGAGTGGGCCAAAGACAGACTGAGTGATGCTGGACCTCCTCCGGCCAGTAAATGAGGCGGGGCTCTATCTGACTTGTTGCAGCTTCTAATGAACATTGTGTGAAGCTCACAGTGTGCAGTGAAATCGGAGGAAGCCATTTCAGTTCAGGAGAGGAGCCGGTACAACTGTGCAAGACTGAAGGGGGAGGCCAGAGATTCAACTTTAACTTCTAATAATGCTTTCTCTTCCCAGATACAAGAGGAAAGGCCATTCCTCCTTGGGGATCGACCCTAAAAAACAGCAGATTGTGTGGGAGGGCGCCCCTGAGAAGAAGCCATCTCACAAGAAACCAGAGCGATACTACAGCAGGAGCGCAGTACAGATGCTCCGGATCCGGGCAGAGCACGTGGCTTGCAGTAAAGACACTACGAACGCAGCATCTGCCGGCTTCATCCCGGTGATGGACTACGACCCAGATACCTCCTCCACCTCTGCTGCCCGCACCAGCTGGGTGAATCCTCTGGGTATCTATGATGACTCCACCTCAATGTGGCTACAAGGCAAAGGAGGCCCGGAGGACAAGACTTCACCAGCTGCTCCCAGAGACACCGAACTGCTGGGGAAGGTGGAGGATTACAATCGGAGGATCCGAGAGAACCCCGGAGATATCCAGACGTGGATGGAGTTCGTCTCATTTCAGGTATTTCTCATCTCTCACATATTGGGAAAATTCTGCTGCTTCTGCATCTCGTCTGGGTGCTCAACCTGCGGCCCCCTTGCTGTTGAGAAACTACAAGTCCCATGAGGCATTGCAAGGCCGTCAGTTAACCACTTGAAGACCAGGCTTTTTCTGGTACTTTTTGTTTACAAGTTTAAAGCGGCGTTCCACCCAAAAATGGAACTTCCGCTTTAAGGGAGGGTGACCCCCTGACATGCCACATTTGGCATGTCATTTTTTTGGGGGGGGGGGGGAGCGGATCCCCTCCGCGGCCCCCGGAAGGGAGGAGATGATTGCCCGGCCAGTCACGGCGCGCAGCTCGCTCATGCACAGTGCGTGCCCACAGTTACAATGCTGGCGCTGCAGAGAGGAGGGGGAGACGAGCCGGGCTTCGTTCCCCCGCATCGCTGGACCCTGGGACAGGTAAGTGTCTGATTATTAAAAGTCAGCAGCTGCAGTATTTGTAGCTGCTGACTTTTAATTTTTTTTTTTAAGCAGAACTCCACTTTAAGGCCTCTTGCACACTGCAGCTTAAAAAAGCTCAGTACAGCTATTAGTTCTTTGCAGGCGCTATTGCACTAATAATAGCGCCTGCAAACTGACCCGAAACAGCCACTGCTGTCTCTCCAGTGTGAAAGCCCCGAGGTCTTTCACACTGGAGCGGTGCGCTAGCAGGACGGGAAAAAAAAATCCTGCTAGCATCATATTCGGAGCGGGGAAGGAGCGGTGTATACACCGCTCCTGCCCATTGAAATCAATGGGACAGTGCGGCTATACTGCTCTCTACTCTGTAGAGGCGCTTTGCGGTGGTTTTTAACCCTTTCTCGGCCTCTAACGGGGGGTAAAACCGCCCCCACTAGTGGCCGCATACCAACGGTAAAGCGCCGCTAACAATAGCGGCGCTTTGCCGCCGACGCTGCCCCCTCCCCAATGTGAAAGGGGCCTAGAGAATAAAATAAAATAGAAAAATCAGCTTTTTTGGTCAGTAATTTTACGCCTCATGCGTGCAATCGCACACATTTGTGCTCAAATGCATGTGCCTGGAAATGCACGCAAATACATACAAACAAACAAAAAAAAAAACAGCTGAATAAATAGATGCTCAAATAGAAGTATCGTGTGCAAGAGGTCGAAATCAGTATTTTTTGCTAGAAAGATACTTGTAACCCCCAAACGTATGTATATATGTATATGTGTATATATGTATATGTATGTATGTATGTGTGTGTATAAATTATGGCTTTTTTTCTCAGAGAATAGGTGCAGGAACTCCCTCTTTCCGAGTTACCTCTTGTGTTCACCCCCTACCCACCTCTCAGCACCATTCCTTGGTTCCATACCCTACCCACCTCTCAGTAATGGATACAGAATCAAGTATCAATTTGTAATTTGTATGTAATTTGTTGAAAATGATAGGAAGTAAAATAGATCCCCTGTAGCCAGCAACAATAGACTTCTCCCTCAACAGTAGATGTCTCCCAGAAACAATTGTCTCCCAGTAGCATAAGTGTCCCCCAGAAACAATATACCCTCCAACAACAATAGATCCCCCAGCAGCCAACATCAATAGACCCTCCAGTACACCCCAGCACCCCTTGCCATTACATACATTCAGAGCTGGAGGTGCCAGAACTGCATTCCCCTGCGTTCCTGCTGAAAAAAAGATATATATATATATATCTATATAAATTTTGTAGCAGAGGCCCTAGGGCATAAAATGGCGATTGTTGCAATTTTTTATGTCACACGGTATTTGCGCAGCCGTTTTTCAAACGCAATTTTTTTGAGGGAAAAATACAATTTAACCAGTAGCCAACCAGCCACCGTCTGCTTCCCCTGCGCAAATCGCTGTAGCTGTACAGCAGGTGCTGTTAAGGGGTATAGAGGGCATGCGCGCGCCGCCGTGCCCCCGCGATCACTCCTGACAGAGACAGAACAGAGATCTGTCAATGTAAACATCTCCCCTTTCTGTCAGGGGTGAGGAGACAGATCTATTGTTCCTAATGCTTAGGAACAGCGATCGGTCTCCCCCTCCCAGGCAGTCCCATCCCCCAGCAGTTAGAAACACTGTCTAGGGCAGTGTTTCTCAGCACCAGTCCTCAAGGCGCCCCAACAGGTCATGTTGTCAGGATTTCCCTCAGCTGTGCTAAGGGAGTGAAACTGATCTAATCACCTGTGCAAAATAATGGAAAGCCTGAAAACATGACCTGTTGGGGCGCCTTGAGGACTGGAGTTGGGAAACACCTCCCTAGGGAACACAGGTAACCCCTCGATTGCTCTCTAGTGTTAACCCCTTCCCTGCCGGTGACATTTACACAGTAATCAGTGTTTTTTTCTAGCTCTGATTGCTGTGTAAATGTCACTGGTCCCAAAAAAGTGTCAAAAGTGTCCGATCTGTCTGCCATAATGACGCAGTCCCGCTAAAAATCGCAGATCGCCGCCATTACTAGTTTTAAAAAAATAAAAGCCATAAATCTATCCCCTATTTTGTAGACGCAAACCAATCAATATACGCTTATTGCGAATTTTTTTTTACCAAAAATATGTAGAGGAATACATATTGGCCTAAACTGGTGAAGAAATTTTTTCCTTATGCTGTTATAGTTTATATTTCTTTACTCTTTTTAAAGGACGAGTTGTTGGCACAGCCCAGCATGTACTCCACCTGTGAGGGAGAAGTGGACAGCTATCGCATGTCTCTCAAACTCCTCCTGGAGAAGAAGCTGTCTATCCTGGACCGAGCCATCGAGGGCAATCCGGGCAGCACGGAGCTGAAGTTGGCGCGGTTGCGGCTGTGCGAGGAGTTCTGGGAGGCCCCCGCACTACTGAAGGAGTGGCAGAAGCTGGTCTTTCTACACCCCAATGACCCGCAGCTCTGGCAGAAATACCTGCTCTTCTCTCAGAGTCATTTCAGCACCTTCTCCGTCTCCAAAGTGATCGCCGTCTACGGAAAATGTCTCTCCACTCTCGCCGCCGTACAAGATGGCAGCATGCTGTCTCACCCAGTTGTGCCGGGCACTGAGCGCTCCATGTGTGGTGAGTACACTTTGTTACACAGCAGGCAGCCCTGCCGGGCATGTGCCACCAGGGGAATACAAGCGCAAGAAATCTATACTACAGACTAACCAGTTCCACTCCGAGCCAATTCTCACATTTCTCCCATACATGTAAAAAATTGGCATTTTTTTTTTTTTTTTGCTAGAAAATTACACAAGTATTATGCATTATTTTTTTTTAAAGTAGAGACCCTTAAGAATAAAATGGTGGGAGATGCAATTTTTTTATGTTGCACGATATTTGTGCAGCAGTTTATCAAATGCAAATTTTCAGGAAATAATACACTTTAAAATGGAGTTCCACCCAAAAATGGAACTTCCGCTTTCCGCTGTCTAATCCAGGTATTTGCTCCCACTTCCGGGCATAGATATCTGCAGTATCTGCGGATATCTACGCCATGTCCGGCGCCTCTTCCGTCCCCCCCCGCTGTCTTTTGGGAGACACACAGGTCCCAGAAGACAGCAGTGATCAGTGGGATCGCGCAGCGCGACTTCCTGCTTCCCTTACCGAAGATGGAGGCGCCTCCACCCGAGAGCCAAGGGACGGGTCAGCTTCGGGTGAGGACATCGCGGGCGCCCTGGACAGGTAAGTGTCCATATTTTAAAAGTCAGCAGCTGCAGTGTTTGTAGCTGCTGACTTTTAAAAAAAAAAAATTCGGCAGAACTACGCTTTAATGAGTTTTAGTGCACACATACACAATATAATACCCAATTTTTTTGTAAAATATAAATGATAATGTTGCACCGAGTAAATAGATACCTAACATGTCACGCTTTAAAATTGCGTCCGCCCATGGAACAGCGCCAAACTACGGTACCTAAAAATCTCCATAGGCAAAGCTTTAACCACTTTCTGCCCGTAGGACGTCATATGATGTCGCGGATTTTGAATGGAGATATCTGACTGATGGGTGCAGCTACAGGCATCATTCAGATATCTTTTTTTTTTTTTTTTTTTTTCAGCCAGCGATTCCCTCGCTTGTAAAAGCCATCATAGCGGCCGTTTAGCCGCTTGGTTGCTTTTACAGATGGCGGGAGGGGACGTACCCCTCCCGTCGCCCTCCGGTGCTTCTCCGGTCTCTCCTGTGTGATCGGAGAGCCGAAGAATGAATCCGCCAGCGGTGGCAGTTTGCAATAGAGCTGGCCGGGGACCAGATGGTACCCCGGCCAGCTCTAGACCCTCGGAGGCCAGAAGCGACGTCATGAAGTCACTTCTGTCTCTGGCAGATGTAAACGCTGGCATTTTTTTTTTTTTTTTGCAATTTTTTTTCTTTTTTTTTTTTTAACTTTATTTTTTGATCTCCGGCTTTCCAGCACAGAGGAGAGATGTGGGGACTTGTAGACCCCCGATCTCTCTGTAAAGAGGACCTGTCATGCCATATTCCTATTACAAGGGATGTTTACATTCTAAACATTCTTACGTTCTAAATATATTATATATAAATATATAATGTTTGGGAGTTCTAAGTAATTTTCTAGCAAAACACAGATTTTCACATATATGAGAGAAATTTCAGAATTGGCTCTGTAAGCAAGCGGTTAAAAGTCTTTACAGGTTTACCAGTTTAGAGTTATACAGGAGGTCTGGTGATAGAATTATTGCTCTTGCTATAAAGTTTGAGGCGATACCTCACATGTGTGGTGCGATCACCATTTACATTGACTTGACTTTTGTGTAACTTGCGTGCGCATTTGTCTTTGTGCCCGAGCACGGGGGGTGGGTGGGGTGGGGGGACAGGGTGCTTTAAAAAAAATATATATATATTTTTATACTGTACCTATAACTTTTTTTTGGATCAACTTTATTGCTGTCACAAGGGATGAACAACCTCTCTTGTAATAGCATGGTCCATACAGGTCCTCTTTATGGACATCCTCCCGCCCGACCCATGGCTTTACCATTCTGACTGACTTCCTTCACATCACGCCGCTTGTGCGCTCCCCCCGGGAGCTCACAGTGCGGCAATCGGTGGTGAGCCGCGTCCCTCGGACACAGCGCATTACCTATCAGGGTAAAGAGCCGACGAGGTTGGCTTTTTACCATGTGATCAGCTGTGTCCAATCACAGCTGATCACATGTAAAAAAATGCTGGTTATCAGCATTTCCTTTTCTCAGCGCTGTCAGTGTCTGAGGATAGGAAAGCCGATTACCGGCTTTCCAGTTACAGGGGACATTTACACTGATAATCATTGCCGCCTCATTGGTGCACCCATCAGTGCTGCCTTATCAGTGCCCATCAGTGCTGCCTTATCAGTGCCCATCAGTGCAGCCTATCAGTGCCCATCACTGCAGCTCATCAGTGCAGCCTATCAGTGCCCATCAATGCAGCTCATCAGTGCAGTCCTATCAGTGCCTATCAATGCAGCTCATCAGTGCAGTCCTATCAGTGCCCATCAATGCAGCTCATCAGTGCAGCCTATCAGTGCCCATCAATGCAGCTCATCAGTGCAGTCCTATCAGTGCCTATCAATGCAGCTCATCAGTGCAGTCCTATCAGTGCCCATCAATGCAGCTCATCAGTGCAGCCTATCAGTGCCTATCAGTGCAGCCTCATTAGCACACATCAGTGAAGAAGAAAAGTTACTTATTTGCAAAATTGTATAACAAGAAACGCAGAAGACGTGGTTTGTTTTTTTTTCTTCAAAATTTTTGGTCTTTTTTTTGTTTTGTTTAGCAAATATAGAAAACCCCAGTGGTGATGAAATACCACCAAAAGAAAGCTCTGTCTGTACTCATTTCATTTGGGTACAGTGTTGCATGACCGCGCAATTGTCATTCAGAGTGCAACAACACTGAAAATTGGCCTGGGCAGGAAAGGGGGTGAAAGTGCCCAGTATAGAAGTGGTTAAATGTCAAGGGTTCTCTGATCCCACAATATGATATCTGTGAATGTTCCTGGAGCTGTACGATGCCTCGACTCGCATGGCATTTTTATAACACGTCCTCTGAGTGCAGAGTAATATTTTTACAGCTGTTTACTCCATTGGATACACCTAAAAACAAAAATGTAATATTATATTGCAACTTATTAGTGTACATGTTATCACTTGTTGGTCCTGCCAGTAACACACTTCCTGTCCTAGGGTGGCAACTCTCACTTCTGTATTGTAACCTTAGAGGTGCAGCATTGTCACCCTGGCACAGGACTACAGAACACCCCCTACCTCCTACTAGGGGATAGGTGTTTTCTAAATTTCAGGGATTGCTGAAAACAATGTAACTGATAAGAGTGCAGCACAGAAAGTTATTGGATTCACATTCTATATCGGGGGTCTCCAAACGGTGACCCGGATGCCAGATGTGGCTCTTTGCTCGCTTTTATCCGGCCCTTTGGGCACTATTTCATCCACTGATCCCAACAATGGGGGGCATAATCCCTCTCCAGTGGCACCAATGATGGGGCACTATTCCTCCCGCTGACAACAATGATGGGGCACTATTCCTCCCACTGACACCAAGGATGGGACACTATTCCTTCCACTGACACCAATGATGGGGCACTATTCCTCCTAATGACATCAATAATGGCGCTCAGTGGCACAAATGATGGATTCATTATTCCTCCCCCTGACACCAATGATTTGGGCACTATTCCTCCCGCTGACAGCAATGATGGGGGACTATTCCTCCCGCTGACACCAATGATGGGGCACTATTCCTCCCACTGACACCAATGATGGGGCACTATTCCTCCCACTGACACCAATGATGGGGCACTATTCCTCCCTCTGACACCAATGATGGCGCACTATTCCTCCCTCTGACACCAATGATGGCGAACTATTCCTCCCGCTGACACCAATGATGGGGCACTATTCTTCCCACTGACACCAACGATGGGGCACAATTTCTCCTAATGACACCAATAATGGCACCCAGTGACACCAATGATCAGGCACGATTCCCCCCACTGACACCAATGATGGGGCACGATTCCCCCCACTGACACCAATGATGGGGCACGATTCCCCCCACTGACACCAATGATGGGGCACGATTCCCCCCACTGACACCAATGATGGGGCACGATTCCCCCCACTGACACCAATGATGGGGCACGATTCCCCCCACTGACACCAATGATGGGGCACGATTCCCCCACTGACACCAATGATGGGGCACGATTCCCCCCACTGACACCAATGATGGGGCACGATTCCCCCCACTGACACCAATGATGGGGCACGATTCCCCCCACTGACACCAATGATGGGGCACGATTCCCCCCACTGACACCAATGATGGGGCACGATTCCCCCCACTGACACCAATGATGGGGCACGATTCCCCCCACTGACACCAATGATGGGGCACGATTCCCCCCACTGACGCCAATGATGGGGCACGATTCCCCCCACTGACGCCAATGATGGGGCACGATTCCTCCCACTGACACCAACGATGGGGCACAATTTCTCCCAATGACACCAATAATGGCACCCAGTGACACCAATGATGGTACACAATTACTCCCACTGAAACAAACGTTGGGGCATTATATTTTTCCACGGACGTCGGGACTTTTTCCACCCCCTAAAGCTTGAGGGACAGTAAACTGGCCTTTTGTTTAGAAAGTTTGGTGACCCCTGACCTATATTGATCTTTCTTTATATCCTGTTCCTCTCTATATCAGTTTTCTGTGCTCTATAGGTGGACACACACTGCCCTCTAGAGTCAGAATACAAGAAATACATCCCATTTACAGGAAAGCAAGAGGAATAATGCTGCTGTGAGTTCTGGTCTCTCTCTATAAAAAAAACTGTATGGCTGACCCTTTAGTATTCAGTGCTTTCTGTGTTACTGATCAGGAGTTCTTACCAAGAAGGAGTGTAAGTGGTATTAACCGCTTGCTGACAGGCTGGAGGACCGAGGTTGCCTACCCCTGCCCTAGGGAATAAATTGACGATCGTTGCAATTTTGTATGTCACACGGTATTTGCGCAGCGTTTTTTCAAACAGTTTTTTTGGGGAAAAAATATATATTTTAATGAATTAAAAAAAAACACACTATTTACTCCATTTGTTTTGAACATCATGAAAGATGATTTTACGCCAAGTAAATAGATACCGAACATGTCACGCTTTCAAAATTGCACGGAATGGCGACAAACTACCATACTTAAAAATCTCCATGAGCGACGTCTTAAACGCCTGTACAGGTTACCTGTTTAGAGTTAGAGGAGGTCTAGAATTATGGCTCTCGAGTTCGCAGCGATACCTCGCATTTGTAGAGTTATCACCATTTACATACGCATGCGCGACTTACGTATGCGTTCGCTTCTGCGTGCAAGCATGGAGGGATGGGGGCGCTTTCATTTTTTTTTTTTTTTTTTTTAATTATTTTTACACCGTTCTTCTATTTTATTTTATTTTTTTTATCATATTTGTAAACATCCCTTGTAATAGAAATAAGGATGACAGGTCCTCTTTATGGAGAGATCCGGGGTCAAAAAGACCCAGAAAATCTCTTCTTTACCTTTTTTTAAAAACAAAAAATAAAGAAAAAACAAAAAAAAAAATACACAGTGGACCGGAAGTGACATCATGACTTCGCTCTGATCCTCCAAGGCCATAGAGGTGAGATCCCCCCAGAGTGGCTCAATGATAGGTCAGGAGACTGAGATGGCCACTCCTGAGCCTTCACTTTATTCTGCTGTAGCCAATGACAGGTGGACTTGGCCTTGTGTTTTGGATCATTGTTATGTTGGAATGTCCAAGTACGTCCCATGCGCTGCTTCCTGGCTGATGAATGCAAATGTTCCTCCAGTATTTTTTGATAACACACTGCATTCATCTTGCCATCAATTTTGACCAAATTTCCTGTGCCTTTGTAGCTCACACATCCCCAAAACATCAGCGATCCACCTCCATGTTTCACAGTAGGAATAGTGGACCTTTCATCATAGGCCTTGTTGACTCCTCTCCAAATGTAGAGTTTATGGTTGTGGCCAAAAAGCTCAATTTTGGTCTCATCACTCCAAATGATTTATGCCAGAAGGTTTGAGGCTTGTCTCTGTGCTGTTTGACGTATTGTAAGTTGGATACTTTGTGGCATTTGCGTAGTAATGGTTTTCTTCTGGCGACTTGACCATACAGCCCATCTTTCTTTAACCACTTTAGCCCCGGAAGGATTTACCCCCTTCCTGACCAGAGCACTTTTTGCGATTCAGCACTGCGTCGCTTTAACTGACAATTGCGCAATCGTGCGACGTTGCAAGCTAACAAAATTGACGTCCTTTTTTTTCCCCACAAATAGAGTTTTCTTTTGGTGGTATTTGATCGCCTCTGCAGTTTTAATTTTTTTGCGCTATAAACAAAAAAAAAAGAGCGACAATTTTGAAAAAAAAAGCAATATTTTTTACTTTTTGCTATAACAAATATCCCCCAAAAATATATAAAAAAATTTTTTTTTTCCTCAGTTTAGGCCTATATGTATTCTTCTACATATTTTTGGTAAAAAAAAATTGCAACAAGCGCATAGTGATTGGTTTGAGCAAACTTTATAGCGTCTACAAAATAGGGGATAGTTTTATGGCATTTTTATTATTCATTTTTTTTTTTGTAGTAATGGCGGCGATCTGCGATTTTTATTGGGACTGCGACATTATCGGACAATTTTGACACTATTTTGGGACCAATGTCATTTATACAGCGATCAGTGCAATAAAAATGCATTGATTACTGTGTAAATGACGCTGGTAGTGAAGGGGTTAACCACTAGGGGGCGATGGAAGGGTTAAGTGTGTCCTAGGGAGTGATTCTAACTGTGGGGGGGAGGGGCTACAGCGATCACTGCTCTCGATGACAGAGAGCAGTGATCTCTGTCCTGTCACTAGGCAGAACCGGCCTAGTGACCTCTTCGTGACACGATCGCGGGCACCCGGCGGACATAGAGTCTGCGGGACCCACGGTCACGGAAGACCGTGGTGCGCGAGCCCGCAGCACCGCTTCTTAAAGGGGACATACCTGTACACCCTTTTGCCCACCAGTGCCATTCTGCCGATGTATATCAGCGTGCGCTGGTCGGGAAGCAGTTAAGTGCCTCCTTATTGTGCATCTTGAAATAGCCACACCACATGTTTTCAGAGAGTCCTGCATTTCACCTGAAGTTATTTGTGGGCTTTTCTTTGCATCCCGAACTATTTTCCTGGCAGTTGTGGCTGAAATTTTAGTTGGTCTACCTGACCGTGGTTTGGTTTCAACAGAACCCCTCATTTTCTACTTCTTGATTAGAGTTTGAACACTGCTGATTGGCATTATCAATTCCTTGGATATCTTTTTATATCCCTTTCCTGTTTTATACAGTTCAACTACCTTTTCCCTGCAGATCCTTTGACAATTCTTTTGCTTTCCCCATGACTCAGAATCCAGAAACATCAGTGCAGCACTGGATGAAAGATGCAAGGGTCTGTCAGGAGTCCAGAAACTCATTGACCTTTTATACACACACACTAATTACAAGCAAACAGATCACAGGTGAGGATGGTTACCTTTAATAGCCATTTAAACCCCTTTGTGTCAACTTGTATGCATGTTATCAGACCAAAATCACCAGGGTATGTAAACTTTTTATCAGGGTCATTTGGGTAGTTTCTGTTGTGATTTATGATTTTAAAAAAGAGTAAACACAGGTGATTGATAATAAATGGCTTCAGCCAAACACTAACCATGAGTGAAAGAAAAGGTTTTGTGTTATCGTTCATATTCTTTGAAAAATGGCCAAGAAATCCTAAATGCCAGGGTATGTAAACTTATGAGCACAACTGTGTGTGTATATGTATATATGGATCTATAGATAGAGATATATATATATAATATATATATATTTTGGTCGGCAAGAAATTCTCACCTGTGCTCCAATGATTCAACACCCGCAGGTCCCTAGCTAGCATGGCATCTCCTTATCGGCTTCTTCCAGGCTCCAGTCATATTGATTGGCTTGTGCGGGATGACGTCACTCATGCGTGGGAGTCCTTCATCCTGGCACTGTGCCAGAAATGTAAAAGAACGTTCTTTAGGGGATTTCAAATAGGCAGGTAATTTTATCTTACTGCAGAAGAGGCTTTGCATGTCTGCTCTGCAATAAAGAGCCTATTACAGTTCTTTATTTTTTTGCCTTCAGTTTCTCTTTAACTTACCAAGCTGTCCAGCAAAAGTGGCAGTTGGAAAGTTGAGACAAACCATTTACCACTGACAGGGGTGCTTGCCATGATTAGCTTTTATTCACAATAAAACTTTATCCCATAAGGAGAAAAACTACTGTAACTGCTTAAAAAGACTTTGCTGGAGTTTGGTTTTAATTTGTTACTCAAGTTGGCAGTATCACCAGATGAAAATAAATAAAACGAATGCAGCCATCACATTTAAAGTGTTACTAAACCCAGGACCCTGCATTCCCTATATCTGGTCTCCCACAGTACACAGAACATGGAAATGTAATTATTTTAGTAAATTTATACTACTAAATACCTTTTCTCATCAGCAGTATATAGCAGTCTTGTGACTTCTATCAGTGTCTGGTTAAAGCTTTTAGGAGGAGTTTTCATTCTCCTCTGACCCTCCTATGAGGATCCAGGACCCCTGACCCTCTGTTTGGACAGTGCTGATTGGCTCTGTGCTGATCACATGCACCCTCCCAGGGAAAAAAAAAAAAACTTGCTAACTATAAACACCGTACTGAACATGTGCAGAGTGAATCCAAGGCTCTGTTCTATCAGGAGATGGATTGGTGATAATAGAAGAAGGGGAGGATCAGAAAAGACAGGATCAAACAGCCTTTTTACAGGATCAACCCCCTCAGATTCCATAGTGAGTATAACAAGCATATTTTGCCACATATACAGACTGATTTTACTTTTGTGGGTTTAGTAACACTTTTAAGTGTCTGTGTGGGCTGCCCTGACAGCTAGACTACAGAACTCTACTTTAGGGATCGACCGATTTATCAGCGGCTGATATTCACTTTTTTAGAAGTATCGGTCACAAAACTGGCCGATTATTGCTTCAAGGGGTTTTACCGGGGTGATGCATGTATCACCCCGGTACCGTTCTTTAGAGCAGACGGTCAGCTGTATTGTACCCCCCCCCCCCCCCCCCAAGACCCCCTGACTCCTTCCTGACTCCTTCCTGCCGCCTTCCGCCGCTCGCCCGGGGTCTCCTGTCCCACCGGGAGGCCCGAGCAACCAGCCTGCATTTCGGCCATGACGGCCGGGCGGTGGTTCAGTTATCCTGATGTCCTTCAGGATAACAGGCGCGCCCATGGGGGCACGCATTGCGGCGATCGGTGGTACATTGTGTCAGTATGACACACCGCTACGCCGATCTTGGTAAAAAGCCTCCGAAAGAGGCTCTTTACCACGTGATCAGCCGTGTCCAATCAAGGCTGATCACGGTGTAAACAGGAAGAGCCGGTGATCGCTTTTCCTCACTCGCGTCTGATAGAGTACCACCAGGGAAGGGGGCAACATGTGGATGGCCAGGTATGTACCCCATGGCCATCCACGTGTGCAAATGAATGCCCAGTCTGTGCCAACCAGTGCCCACAAATGGGCACTGACTGGCAACATTATGCAACAAATTACATCGGTGATGCCCAGCAATGCCACCCATCAGTGTCATCAGTGCCCACCTATCAGTGCCCATCCATAGTACCCATCGGTGCCACCCATAAGTACCCATCAGTGCCGCCTATGAGTGCCTGTCAGTGCCACCTATGAATGCCACCTATCAGTGCCCATCATCAGTGCCCGTCAATGCCACCTCATTGGTGCCACCTCATCAGTGCAGTCATATCAGTGCCCGTCATTGAAGAAGAAAACTTACTTATTTACAAAAAATTTTAACAGAAACTAGGGCTGGGAAAAAAATTGATTTAAATCTTGAATCGAGTTGAGAGGTCAAATCGATTCAAAATTTAAGCAAATCGATTTTTTTTCTTAGATTTTTTTTTTTTTCACCGCGCCGGTCCCGAGGCGCTGCGGGCATGAGTTTTTAGGCGAGGCCGCGGCTTCGGCCTAGTCCGCGGCTACGGCCGGACGCCGCGGACTAGGCCGAAGCCGCGGCTTTGCCTAAAAGCTCATGCCCGCAGCGCCTCAGGACCGGCTGACACCACGCCGGGCCTGAAGAGCTGTGGGCAAGGAGTTTTTAGGTGAGGCCGCGGCTTCGGCCTAGTCCCCGAGGTCGGACGACGCGGACTAGGCCGAAGCCGCGGCCTCGCCTAAAAGCTCATGCCCGCAGCGCCTCAGGACCGGCGCGGTTTCCAAAGAAAAAAAAAAACTCGATTCGAATCGTGAATCGAGTTTTTTTTTTTTTTAAGAGAATCAAATATTTTTTTTTTTTTTTTTAAGAAAATCTCCCAGCCCTAACAGAAACAAAGAAAAACTTGTTTTTCTTTTTCAAAATTTTCGGTCTTTTTTTATTTGTTGCGCAAAAAATAAAAATGGCAGAGGTGATCAAATACCACCAAAAGAAAGCTCTATTTGTGAGAACAAAATGATAAAAAATTTGTTTGGGTACAATGTTGTATGACCGCGCAATTGTCATTCAAATTGCTACAGCGCTGAAAGCTGAAAATTGGTCTGGGCAGGAAGGTGTATAAGTGCCTGATATTGAAGTGTTAGTTGCCAGTTTTAAAAAATAAAGTATTCAAAGACGCCGATCTTGACGTTGTGAATACTATTAAGTGCAGAGGAGGGATTTGGGGTCTTATAGGACCCCCTGATCTCTCCGTAAAGAGTACCTGTCACTGCCTATTACTGTCACAAGGGACATTTACATCCCTTGTGACAGCAATAACCGTGATAAAAAAAAAAATGTAAAAGGACAGTGTCTATTTATTTATTTTTTTAAATATACAGAATATCAGCACATAATATCGGCCTGAGAGGTGGCCGACATATCGGTATCGTATCGGCACCGGAAAAACGATACTGGGCGATCCCTACTTATCCCTACGCTCCTCTCTATCCCTCTCCACATGCATACATTAATGTGTATCCCAGTGCAACAATGACGCTGCCTCAATTCCCAGTGCAACAATGACGCTGCCTCAATTCCCAAGAGCCTGTCCACACACTATGTTGGGAAAAGAGCTCATGGGAGATGTAGTTCTGGGGGGGGGGGATGGGGTGCCGACATCAGTAGTACCTGACCCTCCTGGAAGCTGTCTCTGGAGAAATTTAGCAAGAACTGAAATCCAGTGAATGAAAGGAATGGGGCTCCTGGAAGCCCCGGCTAAATTATTTTCCACCAGTGCAACCACCTTCATGTTTTCTGGAACTGTAATCCAACATTACGAGTCAATATATCCACAGTGAACCTCTGGGACAGAGATGGCCTCCTCCTCCTCCTCTCTTTTTTTTTTTTTCCCTTTTTTTTTTTTTTTCCCTTTTCCTCTATTTTTTTTCTCCAGATCCTTTTCGCCTAAGCATTGCCTTTTTACTTTTTATTTTTTTCATTCATTTATTTTTTGCCCTTGAGCGGTACCTTGTTTTTTTTTTTTTTTTTTTTAGTCCTATGGACGACTGTACTGCTCTTGCTAGTTCAAGAGCTCCTAGCTGAAAGGCCCTTTTATCAAAACAAAACCCATTGCATCTCCAGGCAGGGGGCTTTGACCATTGATTATCTAATGGTATGATATTGCCTGGGACCAATGGTCCTTCATTTCTATATAATTGTTTAATGCTGCGTATCTGTGGAGATAAGCTCCTGCACTTGTTCATATTTTCGCATAGTATTTTTGGCTATGCAACTGTCTATTGTTCTTTTCTTTTCTAAAAAAAAAAAAAAAAAAATTAAAATTCAAGAAAACTCAACAGTATCTGAGGGAGATAGTTGGTCTTGCCCCCACTCGGACACAGTTTGCTCCCAATAGGGAGAAGAAAATGCCACCGCTCCAGGCAGATCCACCAAGACAGATACTTCTCCTCTAGAGACAGAGAGCCCCAGGTGCTGGCTAATGCATGTACAAATGAAGATGAGCGGAAAAACTCTGGACAGCCGCACTCTGAAGAAAATTTCTTGTGCCTTTTATTGAAAACTTGGGATCACATAGTACAAACCACAGCAAAGCGATACAGGAAATCTGACGCGTTTCACACTATAAGAAGTGCTTACTCATAGCTGAGTAAGCACTTATAGTGTGAAACGCGTCAGATTTTTCCTGTATCGCTTTGCTGTGGTTTGTACTATGTGATCCCAAGTTTTCAATAAAAGGCACAAGAAACCTTCTTCGGAGTGCGGCTGTCCAGAGTTTTTCCGCTTATCTTCATTTGCTCCCAAATAGGGGTGTCCAGATGCCCTGGGGGGGGGGGGGGGGGCCCGACCAACACCACCAGTATGGTTACAGAACTCTTTACACTCATTGTTCTTATTATTCTGTTTTACTTTTCCTGTATTGTTTGCATTGACTATATTAAAAGGGTTGTAAAGGTTCATTGTGTTTTTTGTTTTTAAAAAAAAAAAAAAAAACATGTTATACTTGCCTCCTCTGTGCGAGGGTTTTACAGAGTGGCCCCCATCCTCCTTTTCTGGGGTCCCCCAGCAGCGCTCCTGGTTCCTCTCCGCATTGAGTGACCCCTTGGAGACCCGCTTTCCATGGGGGGACAACCGTGCGGGCGCACTCCCGAGTTCTGCTGCTGCGTCCATTGACACAAACAGCAGGACTCGCCCCCCCCCAGCTCCCGTGTCACTGGATTCGACTGAACGCAGCGGGATGCTGAGCTACTATCAATCTATCCAATGAGGACCCCAGACAGCGGCTGGAACTGCTGTGCTTGTCCCCGTCGCTGGAACGATCGGGTTCAGGTAAGTAAAAGGGGGGCTCTGAGGAGGGGGGGTGGAGAGACAAGCTGGGAGAACTGTGCAAGACTGGAGGGAAGGCCGGAGGTCAGATTGATTAAAACCGCAGTGTATCTGTGTGGTGTGTAGATCCATATCTAATGAAATCATATAATACACTTGCCTGTTGGCTGAACACCCTTTCCTGTTCCTGGCAGAGATCTTCCTCCAGCAGTGTCACTTCCTGCGGCAGGCTGGCCACTGTGAGAAGGCGGTGTCCTTGTTCCAGGCGCTCATCGACTTCACCTTCTATAAGCCAGACAGTGTGAAGGACATGACCACCAAGGGGCAGGTAAGTACACGCTGTATAGTGATACATTATTCTGTTGTGTCTATGATATCTTGGATTTGTCCTTAACCACAGATAACCGGCATTTTCTTGTTTACATGTGATCAGCTGTGATTGGACACAGCTGATCACATGGGTAAAGAGCTGCGTCATCGGCTCTTTACCAAGATCGGGGTCGTGCCGTGTCCCAGGTGACACTGCGCGCCCACGATCGCCACACTGCGTTCTCCCGCAAGCGTGACGAGACTGAGGCGACGTCATATGACGTTGTCCCAAAGCCGCAGAGCATCCCGCCCGCCATCATTTGTCTGTACGGCGGGCGGGATGCTCTGTTGTCCTGGTGACAATGTCATAGTATGTCGCCTTAGTCTCGCCGCGCTTGCGGGGGGGAGGGGACGTGGCGATCGTGGGCGCGCCGTGTCCCCGCCGCGACGCCGATCTTGGTAAAGAGCTGATGATGCAGCTCTTTACCCATGTGATCAGCCGTGTCCAATCACAGCTGATCACATGTAAACAAGGAAGTGCCAGTTATTGGCTCTTCTCACCTCACACTGACAGAGTTAGTGCTGCCTATCAGTGCTGCATATTGGTGCCTCCTCATAAATGTCATCTCGTCAGTGCCCATCAGTGCAGCCTATCAGTGCCCATCAGTGAAGGAAAAAAAGTACTGATTTACAAAATTTTGTGATAAAAACTAAGAACCTTCTTCTTTTTTCACCAAAAATTCTGTATTTTTTAGTTTTTTTAGCAAAAAATGATTAAATGCCACCAAAAGAAAGCTCTATTTGTGTGAAAAAAAATGATAAAAATTTCATTTGGGTACTTTGTAGCATGACCGCGCAATTGTCATTCAAAGGTGACAGTGCCGAAAGCTGAAATTTGGCCTGGGCAGGAAGGGGGTAAAAGTGCCCGGTAGGCAAGTGGATAAAAGTGTTACTAAACCCGGGACCCTGCATTCACTATATCTGGTCTCCCACGGTAAACAGAGCATGAAAATGCAATCATTTCTAGAGATGCACCGAAATTTTGGCGGTCAAAAACATATGGTGTTTTCATCATTTTGCGGATAGAAAAAAAGGTGCCGATAATGGCGCCGAAAACGCACTGAATTTTACCAGAGCTTAATAAATGAGGTAAAGCTTCACTTTGCAATGAGTACCCAATCACGTGTAAGGGAAAAAAACAAAAAAAAAAAGACAGCATTTTTGCTTGCACATGATTGGATGATGGAAGTCAGCAGAGCTTCTGCTCATTTACTAAGCTCTGGAGCAACCGCAATTTGCAAAGTGCACAGACTATGTGCCTTTAGTAAAGGGGTCTCAAACTGGCAGCCTTCCAGCTGTTGTGAAACTACAAGTCCCATCATGCCTCTGCCTGTAGGAGTCATGCTTGTAACTGTCAGCCTTGCAATGCCTCATGGGACTTGTAGTTTCACAACAGCTGGAGGGCCGCCAGTTTGAGACCCCTGCTTTAGTATACCAACCCCATTGCCTTATCACCGTCTAAGTTAACCCCTTTAAATGCCACAATATGACCTTGCAGAGAGCCAGGAGAGAAACTGCCTGCCGAAGATTTTTTTGTTTTCCTTCCTGTAAAGGATGCTGGAAGGTAAAAAAAATCTTCATCCTTTAGAATCACTTAAATGTCCAGCCCCTCCTAAGATTTACATAGTCCCGCTAGACTGTACAGCCAGGTTGATGACTTGAGTTTCCTGTGCTGCAGTGGAGCAATAAACCTTGGTCTGGTGAGTGTGGAGGCCATTGGAGTACAGTGACCTCATTGTCCAGTGGTGAGATGATTGGAGCTTTGTGACGACGTGCTTGCTGGGAGGGGCATCCAGCAGGAGGGAGGAGCCCGGAGTGGGACCCGAGAATAGTAGGATTGTAGCTGCTCTGTGCAAAACTGTTACACAGAGCAGGTAAGTATACCATGAAGGTAAAAAAAAAACCCTTGTGCCTTTACAACCACTTTAAATCCCCCTTTCTTCCCCATTCTGATGCTCGGTTTAAACTTCAGCAAGTCTTCTTCACCATGTCTAGATGCCTAAAAACTTTGAGTTGCTGCCATGTGATTGGCTGATTAGCAATTTAACAGGAGTACCTAATAAAGTGGCCGGTAAGTGTATAAAGGTGTATTACACTTTGTTATCTAGGCCTCGTTCACATGAGCGTACTGCAGCGTGTACCTGTGCGAGTTCCGTGTTTGCAAGCACAGAGGTTCGCAGGTGTTCTGTGCATCCGCATGCAGGCAGTCCCATTCATGTCGGCTGTGATGCAGCGGCTGCAGGCATACAGAATGGGACTGCCTGCACGTGGATGCACGGAACACCTATGCGTCCCCCATGTGGGTAAACATGGCCCTTGTATGGGTGCACGCTGTAGTACATTTGTGGGAACAACGCCTTAGGCCTGGGTTCACATATGTGCGGCCGCAGGTTCGTGCCTGGTGTCCGGCGCGTGTCTGTTCACCAGTTCAGGTCCGAATTTTTGCCTGAATTCGCACCAGAACTTGACCCAAACACGCACCGGACCCTTCTGCAATCCACTCCGTGGCCGCCCCGGACCTGTATGAACCGGCTCCATTGAGAGCCCAGTCACACTTGCATGACATGCGTATTGGATGCGGTAAAAACCACATCCGATTCGCAACATATATGAACGACGCCTCACGGTCAGGTGCAGCGATTTCCAGGCGGCTGCAGAACAGAAGACCCTACAATAGAGGGGGTTGACTCCTGTAGTAGACTCTGCTTCCTGTACATCCCAGCAAAGGGTTAACTCCCCCTGCACCTCACTAATAAGAGACTCCATTCTGTTGACACGGGGCGATTATAACGAACGTCTATCTTGTCTGGAACATATTTGACATTTTTGGAGATGATTGCAAAGCTGTGGACGGGCTTCGCTCTCCTCTCGTATACAAATATCGGTATTATTTAAATTAAAAGTAAAGCCCAGATGAGTTCAGCAACAGCTTGAAGCGAGGTGATTCGGGGCCGAGCGGCGAGCAAATATTCCAAACCGTTTAATTAGAGACTGAGGAGCTGCATTGCCAGGATGACCCCGGAGGGCCCCGGTTTGGTCTTCATTAATCCTGAAGTACAGAGGAGAGATGAGTAGAAATCTGAAGCACACATGAGAGATTTGTTATACCTGCCAAAAGATATTTGGGATTCACAAACACTATATGGCCAGAAGGATGTAGTACCCCCCCCCCCCAAAAAAAAAAAATCTTCGATCTCCCTCCAAATGATGGCGTTCAGGTGTCTCCAGTAAAGGTCCTGTTAATACTCCATGATCCACTTAAAGCGGTAGTATACCCGCAGAAAAAGAAACCTGTAAGGCAAAGGCATAATGAGCTAGTATGCACCGCATACTTTGCACCCAGATTAGGGATGGAGGGGCACCCCCCCCCCCCTCCCCCCACCTCATTTAGAGTCCCAGTATATGTAGATATAAATTCCTCCTCTCCTTGTGGCTGGAACAGGGATAGAGGGGAAATCTTCCAATGGAGACACTTGTACTGATATCGATTTTAAGAGAGTATTTTCCCTTACTTTGAAGAGATTTCCCCTCGCTTCCTGTGGGGTCTGCAGGACAGGAAATGAAGTGAAATCTCCCCAATGAGTTTTTAGCCATTCCCTATTCAACACAAACTTTTGGCTGTAGATAGCAATTAAATTATATCTATATACTGTTGATCAAATAAATGATCTTCTGAATTAGATTTTTTTGCCAGTACAGATCGTTCTATTTCTTAATGAGAACAAACCGTGTTTTTGTCTATTGAGCGCAATTCATTTTATGAAAGGTTTTTCCATTGACAACATCATTATCTTGAATGACCGCATTGTTGGCTATATGGCCAACATAAGTCTTGGTTCAGGTTTACAGTAACTCATATCGCCTCTCTTCCTTCAGTCTGCTCACCGCACAATGAGTCTGCCATTTCTTCATCCATTAAGCAGGACGGCGACTCGGGAAGCTCAACCAGGAAACTGTGGGGTTTCCTTCCCAGCTATACAGTGTGGGCAAAGCCCCCATTGGAAATCATAGGGCCCCCGTACAGCCTACCTGGCAGGACCCCCGTCCCTGAAAAGAGAGACGTACCTCTCAGCATTCTGCGAATATTGCAGAGTATGTCACCTTCTGCAGTTCCCAGGAAAATCTCCCATCATAATGCATTAGTAATTGTGCTGTGAAATGTGAACTTTAGACTGAGGTCGGGGGTCTTATTTTAGTAATGTCTGATAGGATCATGTTGGCAAGTGAAAAACAGTGGAGCCTCTGAGACTTGGTGATTGCACATTGATGCATGAGGTTTAGGCTAAGGTCAGGGGAAGCATGAGGTTTAGGCTAAGGTCAGGGGAAGCATGAGGTTTAGGCTAAGGTCAGGGGGAGCATGAGGATAGGCTAAGGTCAAGGGGAGCATGAGGGTTGGGCTAAGGTCAGGGGGAGCATGAGGTTTAGGCTAAGGTCATAAGGTCAGGGGGAGCATGAGGGTTGGGCTAAGGTCAGGGGGAGCATGAGGGTTGGGCTAAGGTCAGGGGGAGCATGAGGGTTGGGCTAAGGTCAGGGGGAGCATGAGGGTTGGGCTAAGGTCAGGGGGAGCATGAGGATAGGCTAAGGTCAGGGGGAGCATGAGGGTTGGGCTAAGGTCAGGGGGAGCATGAGGGTTGGGCTAAGGTCAGGGGGAGCATGAGGGTTGGGCTAAGGTCAGGGGGAGCATGAGGGTTGGGCTAAGGTCAGGGGGAGCATGAGGTTTAGGCTAAGGTCAGGGGGAGCATGAGGTTTAGGCTAAGGTCAGGGGGAGCATGAGGATAGGCTGAGGTCAAGGGGAGCATAAGGATAGGCTAAGGTCAGGGGGAGCATGAGAATAGGCTAAGGTCAGGGGGTGCATGAGGGTTGGGCTAAGGTCAGGGGGAGCATGAGTTTAGGCTAAGGTCAGGGGGAGCATGAGTTTAGGCTAAGGTCAGGGGGAGCATGAGTTTAGGCTAAGGTCAGGGGAAGCATGAGGATAGGCTAAGGTCAGGGGAAGCATGAGGATAGCCTAAGGTCAGGGGGAGCATGAGAATAGGCTAAGGTCAGGGGGAGCATGAGAATAGGCTAAGGTCAGGGGGAGCATGAGGGTTGGGCTAAGGTCAGGGGGAGCATGAGGGTGGGCTCAAGTCAGGGGGAGCATGAGGGTTGGGCTAAGGTCAGGGGAAGCATGAAGGTTGGGCTAAGGTCAGGGGGAGCATGAGGGTTGGGCTAAGGTCAGGGGGAGCATGAGGGTTGGGCTAAGGTCAGGGGGAGCATGAGGGTTGGGCTAAGGTCAGGGGGAGCATGAGGGTTGGGCTAAGGTCAGGGGGAGCATGAAGGTTGGGCTAAGGTCAGGGGGAGCATGAGGGTTGGGCTAAGGTCAGGGGGAGCATGAGGGTTGGGCTAAGGTCAGGGGGAGCATGAGGGTTGGGCTAAGGTCAGGGGGAGCATGAGGGTTGGGCTAAGGTCAGGGGGAGCATGAGGTTTAGGCTAAGGTCAGGGGGAGCATGAGGATAGGCTAAGGTCAGGGGAAGCATGAGGATAGGCTAAGGTCAAGGGGAGCATAAGGATAGGCTAAGGTCAGGGGGAGCATGAGAATAGGCTAAGGTCAGGGGGAGCATGAGGGTTGGGCTAAGGTCAGGGGGAGCATGAGTTTAGGCTAAGGTCAGGGGGAGCATGAGTTTAGGCTAAGGTCAGGGGGAGCATGAGTTTAGGCTAAGGTCAGGGGAAGCATGAGGATAGGCTAAGGTCAGGGGAAGCATGAGGATAGGCTAAGGTCAGGGGGAGCATGAGAATAGGCTAAGGTCAGGGGGAGCATGAGAATAGGCTAAGGTCAGGGGGAGCATGAGGGCTGGGCTAAGGTCAGGGGGAGCATGAGGGCTGGGCTAAGGTCAGGGGGAGCATGAGGGTGGGCTCAAGTCAGGGGGAGCATGAGGGTTGGGCTCAAGTCAGGGGGAGCATGAGGGTTGGGCTAAGGTCAGGGGGAGCATGAAGGTTGGGCTAAGGTCAGGGGGAGCATGAGGGTTGGGCTAAGATCAGGGGGAGCATGAGGGTTGGGCTAAGGTCAGGGGGAGCATGAGGGTTGGGCTAAGGTCAGGGGGAGCATGAGGGTTGGGCTAAGGTCAGGGGGAGCATGAGGGTTGGGCTAAGGTCAGGGGGAGAATGAGGGTTAGGCTAAGGTCCCTTAAACGACCGAAACATCCCTTAAATGAACCCTTAAACCCAAGTGAAGGCTCAATGTTCTGTTTGGATAAATGCTGCTATTTGTAAAGCAGGTAAGTGGCTGGCATAGTCCTGGATCCGCCCCTTTGTATGTGTTTGGAAACCTATCGGGTGAACTTTTTTCCCCCATGTAGATCGTGCTTGCTTGGGGGATATTATAAACCGTTTACATAAGCTTAGTTTAAGTTGGGCTCTCATCATATTCTGGATGAATAGTTTCTTTGCTGGGTGGGGCAGAAGCTGCAAGGAAATAGTGCTTACTGCTTGGCCACTGTGCTGCCACTTCATCTCTTTCACTTGGCTCATATGATGATGGGAGATTTGAACTATTAACCCCTTAACACAAACACATTTTGTATATGCGGTGGCAAAAGGGTGGGCTTTAACCACTTCAGCTCCGGAAGATTTACCTCCCCTTTATGACCAGGCCATTTTTTGTGATACGGCACTGTTACTTTAACTGTCAATTGCGCAGTCCTGATGTAGAGCACTGAGGTGATGTGAACTTTTTTTTTTTTTTCTTTTAGGTGGAGTTTTTTGAGCCGTTTTGGGACAGCGGTGAACCTCGATTTGGAGAAAAAGGGGCAAAGGGTTGGAGCTCATGGATGCGCCAGCAAGAGAAAGGAGGCTGGGTGGCTGTCAATAACCTGGGTAATCTTGCTATACCTTTCTAGTAGATGGAATTTCTTGGTTTGGTCTTCAGGACTTTCTAACATGTCCTGCTGTCCCGTTATCTGCACATATGCAGCAATTAAAATGCTCCTCTGGTACTAAGTGACACACCTGTAATGCTGCACTATAGGCCTCTAGTACGCTGGCCATGTAGCCCACTTACAAAGTGAAATATACAAACGTATACCGCGCTGTCCAAAAGTGCAAAGATAGCAGCCAGCACAGCAGTGATTCAAAATGCAGAGATAAATATGTGAAAGTAAAATTGGGGTTCCACCCAAAAAAACATAAATACCCGAAAAATTCTAAAAAAAAAAAAAAAAAAATTTGGATATTTTTTTTTTTTTTTTTTTTTACTTACCTCTAAATGCCTGTTGCTAGGTGGTCCCTCGTAGTCTGCCTCTTCCCTTGCCTGGGCTGGTGACATCACTTCCCCCTCGGCACAGGAAGGGCTCCGCTTTGCTCCCTCCCTCCTGTCAATCATCTGGGACATATTACAGGTCCCAGGTGATTGAGCGGCTAATCACGGCGCGCGGTGCCGCTCGCGCATGCGCAGTGGGTGCCAGGCTGTGAAGCCACAGCCCGGCGCCCACAGTTGAAATGCCGGCGCCGATGAGCGGAGGGGGACGAGCGGGGCTTCGATCCCCCGCATCGCTGGACCCAGGGACAGGTAAGTGTCCAATTAAAAGTCAGCAGCTGCAGTATTTGTAGCTGCTGACTTTTAATTTTTTTTTTTTTTTTAATGGACCCCCTGGGTGCAACTCCTCTTAAAGTGCAGCGCTAAACTATGAGTACAATTCTATTAAATAAAATGTACAAAAATAAGTACCCGTAAATGTCCATAAGTGAAAATATGGGGACCAATGTAGGTCCTAATAGTGATAAACCAATAAGTAGTCCAGTGGAATGAAAAAAACAATCCTGGTGTATCGAAACAATAATATATCAGACTGTGAGTGTCAAATAATTAGTGAAAATTGATAGACGATCCACCACCAAAGTCACCAATCGCTTACTGGATCGATTGAACTCAGATAGCTGTACACCTAATGAGTCAATCAAGGCTGTTGTGAGATACCAGGGATGGTTCAGGCTCACAGCAAAGGCTCAATCTACAGGGGGTGTTCAGACCAGTGGATATCAGCAGATAGGACAATACATAGGGCAGACAGCCCAATCATTCGATATGGAAAGAAAAAGGAGGGCACATAGTGTAATTCCGTAGGGAATGAATGAAATTTAATCAGAAAATATAAAGGTTACACTCACATTTCCAAAGATAAAAACAGCGCTTGTAAGACAGTAACAGCAGATCAGCTAGACTTCCCGACGTGTTTCGCCTCAACAGGACATCATCTGGGGTCTGATGATGGCCCCAACAGTTCCTGTGCCTGCAGTTTGGTTCCCCCCTTCATCGGACCCCTGGCCTTACGGTCCCTGGACGGGACCACCACCAGCGGTGCTCCAGTTTTCTTTGTCCAACGGCTTTGTGCTAGGTTTCTCTAAACCCCTGTGTCATCCATGCGGCTCCAGCCTCCAGGTACTGTCAGTTTTTTAAAGCCAAGTCTCTGCATGAAGATCAATTGACTGCTGTATGCCTCAAAAGTCTCGGAGTCATTTTTGACTCAGAAATGTCAATGGATGCACAAATTGGATCAGTAGTCAGCGGATCTCGCCACCTTTTTCGCCTGCTACACAGACTCATCCCCTTCGTTCCTAAAGAGGACAAAGCAGCAGTAGTTGGAACCATCATTAATTCCAGACTCGACTACGCAAACTCCCTCTACGTCCGAACTACCTAAATACCAGATTGCACGCCTACAACTCATCCAAAACACCGCAGCAAGACTGATAACAGGGAAAAAAAGCCTGGGAACCCATTTCCCCATCCCTGAGGAGCATACATTGGCTAACCATAAAGGATCGGATCACATTCAAGACCCTCTGCCTCACCCACAAATGCCTACATGGAAGCGTGCCTCAATACCTATGCGAGAAAATAAAACGCTACGTACCTAATCGCAGTCTTCGATCAACCCACCAAAACCTACTCCCAAATCCCTCTACAAATCAAAGGGAGAATGAAGATTCGCAGTCAAAGGACCACGGCTATGGAACACTCTACCGACCAACATCCGTATGGAAGAAAACCATCAGGCCTTCAGGAAGAAACTCAAGACCTACCTCTTCTAACAAGCTGGACCCACAGGATGGACCAAGCGCCTTGAGGCGATTCAGTTCGCATTTGCAAGTTTTACAACTTTTTACAAGTCATTCATTCATTCATTTATTCATTCATGACTTGGTGAACATTTTATTATTTTTTTTAACAATAATAAAAAGTTTTTACTTTGCCTCTGAGGGTCCTATTTATGTCTGCTGATTAGCGCTGTTCACCCCTTTTGATTATATCTTCTGTCCTCATTTGTCTGAGTTTTGGACAGCAGTGGCCACAGCTACATTTTAATTTTTCTTTTTGACTTTTCACTTGGCCTCTGGTCTGTGCGCCTGGATTTTTGTGTTTAGTAAATCTCTCTCCTTTATGTTATTAGCACTCAATGCAACTTTCAGCCGCTCAGTTTTGCAGGGTTGATCATTGCACCTGCACCTAAATGCCAGAGTTTAGTGCATCCAAGGCTAAACAGCCAGTGTGGCCATGGGCATCCGCAGGTAGGGGCAAGGGGGGTCAAGTGCCCCCCCTGAAATCAGGGATCGGAGCTTAAATTCAGTACAGTTGCTTTGCTATCGGGGTGCACGCAGCCCGCACCCAGGTGCCACCTGCCAGTGGGGTGACACCATCAAGGTGCTGTCAAGCCCACCCATCAGTGTAATCTGACTTCGGACTCTTTTCCCTGCTCAGTCCAGCAGAGAACTCAGTGGCTCTGTGACAGGAGAAAGGCGAGCTGCGGGCTATCAGAGGTTTCCCCCGCCTGCCCCCCTTTCTCCTGTCAGGGAGAAGAGGCGGCGGCTCTCACCAGGTTCCCCATCCAGCTTCCTGCCTGCTCTGTTCCTTCCCTATTGGCCATAACTGAGGGAAAAACAAAGGAGACTAGGAGAGCATCATGGGACATGTAGCCCCACAGATGGGCGGCCCCATTTTACACAAGGAGGAGGCTACAGCTCGATCAAGCGAGAGATTGAGGGACTGTGGCCTGGAAAAAAGCTGGGGGAGAGAGCTCTACAGGACCAAGAACGAGGAGTGTGCTGGGCAGAAGCCAGAGAGAGAGCCACGCTGCCCAGCGCCACCAGAGAGAGAGCCACGCTGCCCAGCACCACCAGAGAGAGAGAGAGACTGAGACACTACCAGAGTACAGACATGCTACACTACTGACCAGAGTCGCCCCCCCGGGAACCCAGAGTGAGCGATCGTCCAGCCGGAGGAATCACTGCTGTCGCTTCGCTGGGTCTGGTAAAAGGGCCTATTGGCCATTATCCATTACTTATCCTAGGGACTGTACTACGTCTGCAGTCTCTGACCATGATAATGTGATAATGACATTATTGTTGAAAAGGGGCGGTGCATGGGTGACCCGAAAATTATGCCGCCCCTGAAAAAAGTTCTGCGGACGCCCATGAGTGCGGCCTAAATGTGACTGTTCTAAATGGGTGGGGGACATACCGGAGCTGGACGAGGACAACTGGAGGGAGATTTGGGACTTTCCCTTCTCCCCTCTGGTCTCAGCTAGGGACAAACTGGTCCAATACAAAGCTGTGCATAGAGCTCACTACACGCCTCACAGGCTGCTCCAGATGTCGCCGGCGCATTCTTCGGCGTGCTGGCGTTGCTCCTACCAACCGGGTGACTTTTTCCACATTTTTTTTTTTTTTTTGGGTTTGCCCAGCAATCGAACATTATTAGAAATGAGTACTTCAGGTGATTCACGAAGTCTCGTGTTCCTTAGGATCCTAAATATTGTCTGCTGGGGCTGGTGGAACAACTGTCAATGCTCAGAGCCAGGAAAATACTCATATCCCTGCTATTGTACTATGCTCGTAAGGCCATTACGATGAACTGGAAAGAATCGTCTCCCCCCCTCTGTCAGATTCTGGAAAAGCCTAGTGAGTGCCAGTTTTCCCCTGTATAAAGCCACCTACTCGGGCATGGGTTGTCCACAAAAATTTGAAAAGGTATGGACCTGTTGGCTAGATAATACCACGGCAACTGATGCAGTAACCAATTCCTAAGATTAACACTATATCTCTAGTCTGTTAGTATATTGACCCAACCAGGGGCGGACTGACCATTTGGGCACTCGGGCACTGCCCGAGGGCCCCATGCCACTAAGGGGCCCCATCAGGGTTGCCAGCCTCAATAAAACCAGGGACAGTATGTAAAAATCTGTGTTTTTTTTTTTTTTTTTTTTTAAATCCCAAGATTATAGCTGCCCCGCCTCTCCAGTACCTTTGTGTGTATACTGTGTAACCCCATAATCTATTGCCTGGGGGCCCCATAATCTCCTATTGCCTGGGGGCCCCATGAGTAGTCAGTCCGCCCCTGGACCCAACTACTCTCATGCTGACATTATACTGTTGGTACCAATTTGAGCACAGATTCTCCTGAACTGAACCTCCCCCCACATTGGGGTTATAGTATAAGTTAGTTTGTTTATTTTGTATGTTGTGCCCTGTTGCGGTATGTTGCCGCATCAGAAGAACTGCTCCTGCGTGGGCAAAGGTTTGGCTAATTTTGTATGCTAATGAAAAATTTAATAACAAAGATTTTGCAAAAAAAAAAAATGTGACTGTTCTAGCTTTAGAAAGCCTTCTGATGGATGAAGAAGGCAGGAAAAGGGCAGAAATGGTGGACAATTTACCGTAAAGTCGTGTGCACATCTTTCTTTTGCTTTCCAACATGTAAAGTGGTCGTTTTGGGAATGTTTAGTGATTGAAAACAACCTGATATAAAAGCAGGATCTTTTTAAAGTGGAACTCCTCTTTGATTTAATCATTGGGGGATGTGTCTTTTCAGGGTTGGAGGAAGAGGAGGACGTGGAGGAGGAGCTTGATATAAAAGACAAGAGTCTTCCCCGTCATAAGATCTGGCTGGACATGGAGAGCTTGCGGGAGGCTAGACATTTCTTACCATGGCGAGCGGACCCAGATAAGAAGCAGACGGAGGAAGACTGCGAGGATCCCGAGAGACAGGTGAGAGAGTACACACCCCTTCCAGTCATCAGGTAAAGGACTTGGTTTAACCACTTCCGCTCCAGAAGATTTACCCCCCCTACTTTAACTGACAATTGCACGGCCATGTGACGCTGTACACAAATAAAATTGTCCTTTTTTTTTTTTTTTTTTTATCACGTTTGTGGTTTTTATTTTTTGCGCTATGAACAAAAAAACAGCCAATTAAAAAAAATTAAACATATCCAATAAAAAAATTTAGGCCAATATGTATTCTGCTACATATTTTTGGTAAAAAAAAAATCGCAATAAGCGTATATTGATTGGTTTACACAATCAATATACGCCTCTTAGTGTATCTCACACTAAGATAGAGAAATATATTCTCTTATCTGTTGCGTCTCTGAACCTTGATCGTGTCCTGAAGAAGCCTAACGGCGAAATGCATAGACGCACAAGGGCTCACTGCACATAAGATGCACATATGTGATGGTTTTATCTCCTTTTTTTGAATATTGTATAATATTTTCAATAAAATTGATTGCTTTCATCAGATTTTCTCTTGATTGTTTCCAAGCCTAAAAAGTCTGCTATTTTGGTAATACGCAGTAGTACCTAATTTTTGTCTCTGGTTTGCGCAATAGTTATAGCATCTACAAAATAGGGGACAGTTTTATGGCATTTTTATTATTATTTATTATTAATGGGCGATTTTTATCGTGACTGCTGCATTATATTGGACACTTTTGACACTATTTTGGGACCATTGTCATTTATACAGCGATCAGTGCTATAAAAATAAGGAAGGGGGTTAAACACATGAGGGCGATCAAGGGGTTAAGTGTGTCCTAGGGAGTGATTCTAACTGTGTGTGTGTGTGGGGGGGGGGTGGGCTTCCACTAAAATGACAGCGATAACTGCTCCCGATGACAGGGAGGAGTGATCTCTGTCTTATCACAAGGCAGAACGGGGAAATGCCTTGTTTACCTAGGGCAATTCCTCATTCAGCGGCTCCGAGACAAGATCGCCGGACATCGAGACCGCCGGTTCCCGCGGGCACGGTCACGCACCTGCTAGCCCCGCTAATTAAAGGCAACGTACAGGCTCGCCCATTTGCCCACCGCTGCCATTGTGCCGACGTATACAAACTCTGAATAGATTTATGGAATTTTTTAAAATGTATTTTTCTTACCGTACTAGTAATGGCGGCGATCGGTGACTTATAGTGGCTACTGCGATATTGCGGCGGACAAATCGGACACTAACTGGCACTTTTTGGGGACCTGTGACACCAATACAGGGATCAGCGCTACGAAATATGCACTGTCACTGTACTAACACCGTCAGGGAAGGGGGTTAACATCGGGGGCGATCAAAGAGTTAAACGTGCTTCCTAACTGTGTGGGAGGGGCTTGTACTGTGAGAAGACAGAGATCTGTGTTCCTGCTTAGCTCTCGGGAATGATTGGCGGGTCCCGGTGGACATCGGGTTTTTGATGTTCCGGTGATGTTTCGATGATGCTTTTTTTGCAAAGCAGGGACGAGGATCCATGTCTTCCCCTAGTGAAAGCACCTCCCACACTGTACAAAAACACTGGTTAGGCACAGCGTTAACCCTTTGATCGCCCCCTGATGTTAACCCCTGCCCAACCAGTGTCAGTATAGTGACAGGGCATATTTTTTTTTTAGCCTTGATCACTGTATTAGTGTCATCGGTTCCCAAAAAGTGTCAGAATGTCCACCGCAATATCGCAGTCCCGCTATCAGTTGCTGATCGCCACCATTACTAGTAAATAAATAAATGAATAAAAATATTCCATAGTTTGTAGACGCTATAACTTTTGCGTATACCAATCCTGAAGGGGCTCAGGTAAGTAAAACGGGGGGGCTGAGGGGCCGGTGACTGCCGGATGTTTCTTCGCCTTAATGCATAGGATGCATTAGGGTGAAAAAACACGAGGGTTTACAACCCCTTTAAGTTAGTTAGTTCAGATTTTAGAATTTTCGGGTTTTTGGATTTTAGAATTTTTAAATATTTGGAAAAAAAATTTAAACGGGTTTTCGTTAATTCGGATATTTCCGAATTAACGAATTTGTCGAAATTTGTTATGTGCAATTCGTTTTGTTCCAAATTCGTTTGTCTATCAATCAATATACACTTATTTTACCAAAAATATCTAGCAGAATACATATTGGCCTAAATTGATTAAGAATTTTTTTTTTCTATTGGATATGTTTTATAGCAAAAAGTAAAATTTTTTTTTTTGTATATATAGCGCCAAAAAAACCCACCAAAAAATGCAGAAGTGATCAAATACCACCAAAAGAAAGCTCTATTTCTGGGAAAAAAAGGACATTCATTTTATATGGGTATAGTGTCGCACGACTGCACAGTTGTCAGTTAAAGTAACACAGTACCGTATCGCAAAAAATGGCCTGGTCATGAAGGGGGGGGGTAAATCTTCAGAAGGTGCAGTGGTTAATAATACCAGCCCATTCCAGTACCCCACCTCCATTTTTTTGTTTTGAAAAAACAAAACAAAACTATATATATTTTGAAAGTGAAAAAAAGTCTTCCTGCCAAACCTGTAGATTTTCATTTGAATAGTGATAATTTGGCTGTAGACGGAGTTCGGAGCGCCGTGTCCATTGAGGACTCTATTAATGAGATCTTCCTGTCAGAATTTCAAGTTCTTTTTCTGCCTACAGGGTTTGTTTTCATAAAATTGTAACCTGTAGTTACATAGTTACATAGTAGGTGAGGTTGAAAAAAGACACAAGTCCATCAAGTCCAACCTATGTGTGTGATTATATGTCATTATTACATTGTATATCCCTGTATGTTGCGGTTGTTCAGGTGATTATCTAATAGTTTCTTGAAACGATCGATGCTCCCCGATGTACGGTTGCTGCTGAATGGATATTCTCACTGTGCAATTTTATGATACTAAATGATTAAATAATCCAGCAGGCATGGAAGGAACTTCTTATAATGGGCATCACAAGTAGCAGGTAAAGCACTGAATGTATAATATACCGTATTTATCGGCGTATAACACGCACATTAATTTTAAGAGGGATGTTTCAGGAAAAAAACTCTGCAGCCTAGAGGGGACAGGGAGGGGGACGGGACAAGCACCGACAGATTATATACAGTTAGAATCTCCTATGATAGACAGAACAATGATCCAATGGTGGCCCAGGAGACGGGACTTCCTTTTACAGAGGCCGCCAAGTAAACGGGAGATTCTCACTGTATTTAATCTGACAGCACTCGTCCCGCCCCCCTCCATGTCCCCTCCGAGGCATCTAAAATTGAAGTATTGGCGTATAACATGCACACGCCATTTACACCCAATTTTTAGGGTGAAAATGTGAGTGTTATACGCCAATAAATACAGTATTTGCCCAGCATTCAGCTTTAGAGCTCCGGGATCACCAACCCCAACTTATCAATGGCATAAAAAAAACAACCTAAATGCCCTTGTTATGTCATTAAAGCTATGGTAATGTATTTCTCCAGTCACGAGCCTTCTTTCCGCTTCCATTTATTATTGGTACTTGTATAGCGCCGCCAATTTACGCAGCGCTTTATACACTATATTGTCAAAAGTATTGCGACTGGCCTGCACAGAGTCCTGACCTTCACCCGGTAAAACACCTTTGGCATGAATTCGAGCGGAGACTGCGAGCCAGGCCTTCTCGTCCAACATCAGTGCCTGACCTCACAAATGCGCTTCTGGAAGAACGGTCAAACATTCCCATAGACACACTCCTAAACCTTGTGGACGGCCTTCCCAGAAGAGTTGAAGCTGTTATAGCTGCAAAAGGTGGGCCAACTAAATATTGAACCCTACAGACTAAGACTGGGATGCCATTAAAGTGGAGTTCCACCCACTTTTTGTCAGCACCTACTGTATATCTGCTGTATTCCTTTTTCACTTCCTCCTCCCTGGCCGTGGCCCATCGCATCATTTCCTGTTTGCAATGCCTTCTGGGAAGGGGCGGCAACTTCCTCTGACACTGCCGTTGCTATGGAAACCTGACCTGATACCTATTACACTGCTTGTGCTGCACTGAGCATGTGCGAGATCTGCAAGGATGAGATCCAGGAAGAAATACAGTCTGGCTTCAGATGCCCACACTTAAGATGGCCACGGCCTGCTGTAAGTTTATAAAATAACAAACTACTGCTATAAACTAACAAAACAGACCTTAGTTTACAGACTAACTTTACTAGAATACATTAAGCTTGTGTATTATAGGGGTATTTTTATTTAAAAACTATAATTTCGGCCGGAACACCACTTTAAAGTTCATGTGCGTGTGAAGGCAGGTGTCCCAATACTTTTGACAATATAGTGTATTTATTATACATTCACATTGATCCCCGCCCTCAAGGATACAATCCAAGGTTCCTAACTCACATTCATACCTACACATACACATACTAAGGCCAATTTAGACAGGAGACAAAATAAAATGGTTGTAAACCTCTCATTGTCACTTTTACCTACAGATAAGTCTAGAATAAGGCTTACCTATAGGTACTGTAATTATCTCCTAAATGTGCGCCGTTTAGGAGATATTTACCTTGTAGTGCGCCGGTGATGTCATCGGTGCATGCGCTGTGAAGGAACAGCCCTCCTTGCCATTTCTTCACTAGCAAGTGCCGTGACTGACGGCTCCCGCATGCACACGCGTGGGAGTGACGTCACATGACTCCGGCCAGTCACAGAGCCGGAGTCCGCGGACCTGGAAGGAAGGGGAGTGAAGGTGGATGCGGGGACATCACAGGCTTCGTTGGCAGGTAAGTGCCACATAGTGGGCTAGGATGTGATGCATACTAGCCCATTATGCTTTTACTTTGCAGGGGGAAAAAAGAGGAAGTAAAACCCATCAGGGTTTACTTCCTTTTTAACCTACCAGCGTGCCTTTGGAGTGTGGGAGGAAACCGGAGTACCCAGAGGAAACCCACACAGGTACAGGGAGAACATGCAAACTCCAGGCAGGTAGTACTATGGTTGGGATTCAAACCGGCAGCCCTAGATACTGCTAGGCGGACTTGCTAGTCACTATGCTGCCCCGGGCACATGGGGCCGGATTCTTCTTGGGGTGTCCTTGTCACTGCCTGTATGACATTGGACCTTTCCCGATCGCTATCCATTGAGGGAACTGCCGGGGCGGTGCTGGATTAGCAGAACTCAGAACCAGTGCTGGCAAGAGACTTGAACTGCGGATTTAAGTGAGTATATCTTGTTTCAAAAGGTGAGGATAAATTATTAGGGTGTATTAGAGGGGGGGAAGGGGGTCCATGTTTTGCTCTCTGAAGGGTTTTAACCACTTGCGGACCGCTGCGCACACCGATATACCTCCTGACTTTGAATCGGAATATCGTTGTTGTGGCAGCAGCTACCATAACCCCAGTATCCTCTTCTTCAGCCGGCAGTCTGCTTTCAGATCAAAGTGGTCTCTGCGGCGGATTCGCCGCGAGATCACTTTTATCGGCGGCGGGAGAGGGGCCCCCCCTCCTTCCGGCGCTTACCGGAACCGTCAGCAGCGGCGGAGGCGATCGAATGTTGCTCCTTCCTTGGCATGTAGACAAGTGAGGGGGAAGATGGCCCCCACCCGTCTCCATACCATTGCAGGGCGGAAGCGACGTCAAAACGTTGCTTTCGCCCATAGCTCTTAAAGGGCCATTTTTTTTAAATGACGAATTTATTTATTTTTTTTATTTTTTTTTTTTTATCGCATTTTAGTGTAAATATGAGATGTGATGTCTTTTTGACCCCAGATCTCATATTTAAGAGGACCTGTCATGCCTTTTTTTTCTATTACAAGGGATGTTTACATTCCTTGTAATGGAATAAAAGTGACATCATTTTTTTTTTTTTTTTAAAGAACAGTGTAAAAGTAAAATGTAAAATAAGGGGAAAAAAACGCGCCCCGTCCCACCGAGCTCGCTTGCAGAAGCGAACGCATAAGTGAGTAGCGCCCGCATATGAAAATGGTGTTCAAACCACACTTGTGAGGTATCGCCGCGATCAGTAGAGCGAGAGCAATAATTCTAGCCCTAGACCTCCTCTGTAACTCAAAACATACAACCTGTAGAATTTTTTAAACGTCGCCTATGGAGATTTTTAAGGGTAATAGTTTAACATGTTGGGTATTAATTTAAACATTATCTTTCATGATATTAAAAAAAAAATTGGGCTAACTTTTCTGTGTCTTATTTTTTTTAATTAAAAAAAAAGTGAATTTTTTTTTAAAAAAAAGTGCGCTTGTACGGTAAGACCGCTGCACAAATATGGTGTGACAGAAAGTGTTGCAATAACCACCATTTTATTCTCTAGGGTGTTAGAAAAAAAAATGTATAATGTTTCTAAGTAATTTTCTAGCAAAAAAAAATATTTTTAACTTGTAAACAACAAATCTCAAGAAGAGGCTCGGTCCTTAAGTGGTTAATAAACATAACGTAAAGCAGTAATACTTTTGCTGAGAATAGAGAATGTCTGTGTTCCTGTAGAGATCTTTGTCTGGATTCTGCTTACAGCCATTTCCCGTTACAGGTCCTCTTTGATGACCTTGGACCGTCTATGTTCAGGATCACCAGCCCGGCATTGAAGTTCCAGTTGATGCTTTCCTTCCTGCAGTTCCTGGGTGTCCCCTGCGGCTCTCGGCCTCCTGCGGCCTGTCTATACCCAGCCCTGGATGAGCTCTCCCTCTTTGACCACATGTCAGCCGGTGAGAGGTTGGTGACTTCGTTCGAGGCACCTCTGGCTGGGGTCAGTGCAGTCGGTCATCTCAACACAGTGAACAGAGGGAGGCAGCAGATCGGCCACTGTAAGGAAGGTGAATGCTTCATACAGAACGTCTTCCAATCCGCGATGTCCTTGTTCCAGGGACAAGAGAAGATGGAGCTGTGTGTCTGCTGGCTGCAATATGAAATCTTCAAGGTAATGGAACCTGAAATTAGACATGTGCAATTCGTTTAGTTCCGAATTTGTTTTATAACGAATTTTGACAAATTTCGTTAATTCCGAATTTTTTAATTTCCGAAATTTCGAATTTTTTTCGAAATTTCACATTTCCGAATTCGAAAATTTGGAAATTTGAAAATCCAAATTGAAGAATGAAAATCTGAAAATTCAAAAACCTGTAAATCTTAAATAAAAACTAACAAATAATAACTATTAAATTATAGGTATTGGAATTTCCTTTCAAATTTGGCTGTTCGTGAATGTAACGAATACGAATTTATCCGAAGTTACGAATTATCTGATATAACGAATGCCACATCTAAACAAATGGAACGTAACGATCTAATAATAACAAAATAACAATAATAATAAAACCTTTTTATTATTATTATTTATTATTAATTTGTTCCATTCCATTTGTTTTTTTTTTTTCGGATAATTTGTAACTTCAGATAAATTTGTATTTGTTATGTTCGCAAACAGCCAAATTTGAAAAGAAATTCCAATACCTATAATTTTTTTTTTTTTTATTCCGTACTTTTTTAATTCTTTTCGTAGCAGTACAAGTTATACATTTCTCCATACATTTTATTCCAGATACATAATCTTGCTTCTAACATTCACCCGCCCCCCCCCAAAAAAAAAAAAATTAAAAAAAAAAAAAAAAGGAAGGGGGCAAAACCCAACGACAACAAAAATAGATTTCCTCCCCCTGCTGTATCCCCCCCCCCCCCTGCGACCCCGAAAGCCCCCCCCCCCATCCCCCCATCCTCTACCCAGACCCAACATTGTCCCTCTCTCATATTGATTCATCTTTTATTTTTATTGTCCCAGGCCTCTACCCAGCTTTTCCAGATAGCGTCAAATTTATCTTGGCTCCCTCTATGTGTATAAATAAATTCCTCCTTTTATTATGGTTTCTTTTATTTGTGTTCTCCATTCTTCGACCGTTGGGGGGTATATAGATATCCACTTCTGAGCAATTAGCTTTCGTGCCTGAAACAAGCCTCTCGTCATTGCGGTATGGGTATGTTTTGAAATATTTGGTTCCTCCACTATATTTAATAAACATAAATTTGGATATAGTGAAATTTCTATACCTAATGCGCTATTTATGTTTTTAATTATATCCTGCCAGTAACGATGGAGTTTGGGGCATTTCCACAACATGTGTATTAGATTAGCCGGTGCACCACTGCATCGGGGGCATAAGGGGAATTCCCTGCGTTTCCATTTAAATAGTTTTTCGGGGGTATAGTATAATCTGTGTGTAATAAAAAGTTGTGTTAATTTTTGAGTAGCTGACAGAGATACCTTTGGGATCGCAGACAAGACCTCTGACCACTGAGCGTCAGTCAGTGCTCCCAGGTCTCGTTCCCACTGCGACCTGGCCGGCACCACTACCGTTTCCTTAAATTTACACTGCAATATCTCATATATTTCAGAGATAAGTCCCTTCTTTTGATCCCTTTTCTTCAACAATATTGTTATTTTAGAGACATTAAGCTTAAATACAGATGTACGGGCCTGGACATGAAAAGCATGTCTAAGCTGGAGATACTGAAAGAACCTCTGTCTTGGAATCCCGAATTCCTCAGATATTTGCGCAAATGATTTTATCTTATCGTTCCAAAACAGTTGTTCCACATATCTCAGCCCCTGAGTTTGCCAAAGCCCAAATCTCTCCAATCTCTGCACTTCCTCATAATTTGCGTTATTCCATATTGGTGTATAGGAAGTATAACCTGTAATGTTAGTAATCTTTTTTTTGCTAGCCATACCTTATTGAATAGCTCACCTGTCATGAATTTCTTATCTTTTTGAAAGGTTTTTGTCTCTAGTAGGGACATCATTGAATATCCCTTACCCAGTGGAAGTAATAACCCCTGTATGGGATCATTCTCATCTACCTCTGTCCAGCCAAAAAATTGCTGGGTTTGTGAAGCCAAAAAATAATTTTTTGGATGTGGGATAGAGAGTCCCCCCTCATCTTTAGCCAGCATTAAGGTTGTTAATTTAATACGTGCATATTTTTTCTTCCAAATGAGTTCGCGAAAGAGCGATTCTATCCTTTTAAACCAAAATGCGGCTATCCACATCGGGCAATTATGAAAAATGTACAATAATTGTGGAGCCCAAATCATCTTTATAAGATTGGCTCTGCCAATCACAGTTAGTGGGAGTTTGCACCAGGTCCGACATTTATCTTTAAGCCTAGTCAATAGTGGTCTAAGGTTAAGGTCCACATAGTCCCCCACTTTTCGAGTTATCTGGATCCCTAAATACTTAATTTTATGTTTTATTTGAATTTGTTTTGCACAGTCTGGTAATTAAATTTTGGCTTTATATAGTGGCATCAATACCGACTTCTCCCAGTTGATGCGAAACCCAGAAAACTGTCCAAATGCAGATACAAGTGCCATGAGTTCCTCTAAGGATTTTGTGGGGTCGCTCAGAAAGATTAAGGCATCATCTGCATATAAGGATATTTTGTCCTCTCTTCCTGCACGTCGGAATCCCTCTATCTCCGAAGACTGTCTAACTGCGGCGGCCAATGGTTCCACCGCCAATGCAAACAGCAACGGGAATAGAGGGCAGCCTTGTCTAGTTCCCCGGGATAACGGGAAAGCTGGTGACATAGTGTCATTGATACGCAGCCTTGCCCTAGGGTCTTTATATAATAATTTTAGCCAGGTTATAAAGCCTGGACCTATACCAAAGGCAATCAATACCATCCATAGATACTCCCATTCTACCATGTCAAATGCCTTCTGGGCATCCAATGACAGAATGGCACCAGCTCCCCCGTTGTCCATTGGCAATTGCAGATTCAAAAAGAGCCTGCGAATATTTGTTGCTGCTGATCTGGAGGGGATGAAACCTATAATTTAATAGTTATTATTTCGAATTTTACTGATTTTCTTTCTTTTTTTTCAGACTTTCGAATTTTTGAATATTCTAATTTTGGCAATTCGAAATTCGGAAATTTGAAAATGAATTTCTGAAAACAGCAAAAAATGAATGAAACTAAAACGAACAAATTTTTTGTCAGTGCACATGTCTACCTGAAATTGCCAGATATCACACATTTCTTTATACGATGATTGGGGGGGATGTAAGGAAAAGCAAAATAGGATTCTAAAATATATCATGCTGTTAACTCTTCGCTACCAAAGTTGCTTTAAAGTGACCCTGTCGCCTTGCTCACTCTAGCGGGGTCTAGTGTGCTGCGGACCCCTTTAGTATTGTTTTGTACAGCCTAATGCCCTGCCCAGTGCACCTTTTTCATTGTTTGTTTGTTTTTTTTTTTTCTCTTTTTTGCGCTAGTTTTGGCTGCTATCTTTTTCAGACTCGGTGCAGACCTATTGGAAGTGTTTATCTGCCTTGTAGGAAAAGTCTTGGCTTCTGGGGTATTTCTGTACCAATAAAGCGCAACTTCACTGAGAAAAGGAAATCCCCCCCCCCCCCCCCCTACTTTTGGAACAATGTTTTTTTTTGGGGGGAGGGGAGCGGGTACCTCATTTTGACACACATCCGCTGGAATCGCCTAGGTCACATGTGTCAAACACAAGGCCCACGGATCGAATTCGGCCAGGCCTTTTCTTGTGGCCCTCGCACTTCTACCGCAGCTGCGGTGACCCCTCATCTCCGCCCCCCATCTTGCCTCAGCAGTCGTCAGAGGAGGGCAGAACTCCTCCGCCAGATGTTTTGCTTCTCCGTGAGGCCGCAGCATCCCCTCGTCTCTGCCCCTCCCCCATCTCAGCAGTTGGCAGCAGAGAGGAGGACAGAACTCCTTCTACATATCACTGCACACATGCAGGAGGCTCTCGTCATCCCGGCACTCGAAGACCAACCCGGCACTGTAAGCTGAGCTGCACATGTGCAAGACGGCAAGCAGGCAGGTATTAGTGGTATTTAATTGCAGAAGAGACGGTTCATATCTCTTCTGCAATAAAAGCCAGCCAGCCTGACTGCGATGTCTTAGCAATGCGAGTTTTGGCCATACAGTTGTATGGCCGAACTCGCATTGGATTCGCACAGAAAAAGTTGCAGGGACTTGTTTATCCCCCCGCACCGGAATCGCCATTCCACGAGCGGGCGCAATTTTGAAGCGTGACATGTTGGGTATCAATTTACTCGGCGTAACATTATCTTTCACGATATAAAAAAAATTGGGCTAACTTTACTGTCTTATTTTTTAATTAAAAAAAGTGTATCTTTTCCAAAAAAAAAGTACGGCTGTGAGACGCTGCGCAAATACGGTGTGACAGAAAGTATTGCAATGACCTCCATTTTATTCTCTAGGGTGTTAGGAAAAAAAATGCATAATGTTTGGAGGGTTCTAAGTAATTTTCTTGCAAAAAAAAATGTTTTTAACTTGTAAACCACAAATCTCAGGAAGAGGCTCGGTCCTAAAAGTGGGGTTCCACCCAAATAAAAAAAAACTACATGAAAAATCTTAAAAAAAATACAAAAAAACATTTGGATATTTTTTTTTTTTACTTACCTCTAAATGCCTGTTGCTAGGTGGTCCCTCGTAGTCTGCCTCTTCCAGTGCCTGGGCTGGTGACATCACTTCCCCCTCGGCACGGGAAGGGCTCAGCTCTGCTCCCTCCCTCCTGTCAATCATCTGGGACCCATTACAGGTGCCAGGTTACTGAGCGGCCAATCGCGGCGCGCGGCGCCGCTCGCGCATGTGCAGTGGGTGCCAGGCTGTGAAGCCACAGCCCGGCGCCCACAGTTGCAATGCCAGCACCGCTGAACGGAGGGGGTGACGAGCGGGGCTTCGATCCCCCCGCATCGCTGCACCCTGGGACAGGTAAGTGTCCAATTAAAAGTCAGCAGCTGCAGTATTTGTAGCTGCTGACTTTTAATTTATTTATTTATTTTTGACTGGACCTCGGGTGGAACTCCTCTTTAAGTGGTTAAAGTGGTGTTCCGGCCGAATTTATACTTTTTAAATAAAAATACCCCTATAATACACAAGCTTAATGTATTCTAGTAAAGTTAGTCTGTAAACTAAGGTCTGTTTTGTTAGTTTATAGCAGTAGTTTGTTATTTTATAAAATTACAGCAGGCCGTGGCCATCTTAGGTGTGGGCATCTGAAGCCAGACTGTAGATCTTGCACATGCTCAGTGCAGTACAAGCAGTGTAATAGGTTTCAGGTCAGGTTTCCATAGCAACGGCAGTGTCAGAGGAAGTTGCCGCCCCTTCCCAGAAGGCATTGCAAACAGGAAATGATGTGATGGGCCACGGCCAGGGAGGAGGAAGTGACAAATGAATACAGCAGATATACAGTAGGTGCTGAGAATAAAAAATATCCAATTCGTTTACAGTGCACAGTTTAGTGAGGGATGCTGAAGAGTTGTAAAAGTGGGTGGAACTCCACTTTAAGTCATTGATTTTTATCCACCCTGGTACATATTCATGCCAAGCTTGCTCTTGTTTTCTATCAGTGTGTATATGACTTGCTGGGTGATGCCTTATGTTCTTTGCTGTTCCAGGTTGTCCAGTGTATTGGAACCCAGAGGAAGAAGCAGCTTAAATCCCAGGGGAAGAGGAGTAGGAGACTTGCAAAAAGTCTGCTGAAAGAGCCCTGGAACCGGAACAGCCTGGCGCTGTGGAAGGAATACGCCCTCCTGGAGTGGCTCCTGGGGAACGCAGAGGAGGCCAGGAAGGTGTTTGATGCTACGATCGGCCTGGCGGGAGGCAAAGGGTTAAAGGACCAAGAACTCTGCAACCTCTGTTTACTGTATGCCGAGCTGGAAGGGGGGATAACGGACCCTTTGGAGGGGGGTGGCGGGTCCCGAGCGGTCCATATCCTGGCCAGTCTAGCCGAAAGTTCACCCTACAAACCCTATATTGGACCCGCTCAGGCTATTACCATTTTGAAAGCAAGAAAAACCTACGAGCGTACTCTGCAGGACAGCTTGAATTTGCCGCCCTCGGCGTCGCTGGTCACCTTAACGGGTTGTTACGCACTTTTCCAATACCTCACCGTGGGCATGGAGGCTGCCGCTACGGTGTTTAGGCAGGTCACTGGCTCGCTGTCGCCCCCCGCAGCTGGGTGTGGAGAATGGCAGGACTCGTACAGCCCTCTGCAGGCTGTCAAGCTGATGCAAATCAACTTGTTCAGACATCACGTTAAGGTGAGCGTGTACCCGCGGGCACCTCTCAGGGACGCATTGTTGGATGCTTTACGTCTGTATCCCGACAACGTCACCTTGTGGAACTCCTACATTCAGACTGAGAGCAGGTCTCACAATATCAGCAAAGCCAGGAGGTTCATTGATGGGGTCAGGAGGACATCGGATGCCCTGGAGCCATATCTGTTTGCCATTCGGGCGGAGGAAGATAGGAAAAAGCTGCTGGAATCTGTTCAAAGGTAGCCCAGGCCTTTTTTCATCATCCTGATCTGATATATTAAATTAATCTGCTGTACTGGAGGCAGACATGACTTGCTCAAGTCTGGCTATAGAAGGTGCAAAACCACAGTATTGACAGGAGAATCCCTCATGCTGGGCAATTTGTCTTCTCACGGTAGGGGAAGCCATCCTCGCGAGGAGAAGATTGTGATTATCGCTATAGCAGCCGCCCGCTTGCGATAATCGCAAGTGAATCCGGCAGGCTGGCTGTACTCAAGTTGATCGATCGACTTGATAAATTCACCCTATCCGGGGGCCGCCCCCCCTTTCCCTGTCCATCGCCGCCTCCCCTATCCATCTGTCCGGCTCCTTTCAGGACACCGGTGCATGGATTCCAATTCAAAGGGGGGGGGGGGCTGTTTTTTGTTAAGCACTAATTAGAGCAGGGGTCTCAAACTAGTGGCTCTCCAACTATTGCGAAACTACAAATCCCATCATGCCGCTGCCTGTGGGAGTCATGCTTGTAACTGTCAGCCTTGCATTGCCTCATGGGACTTGTAGTTTCGCAACAGCTGGAGGGCCACCAGTTTGAGACCCCTGAATTAGAGCCATAGGCTCTAATGGGGTTCAATGTAGGGTGGTCTCGGGTCGCAGAGAGTGCACTCTGAGCCCACCCAGTTGTCTTACAACAGCAAATCAATATTCGCTGTTGTAACACTGATCCTCCTCCCGGCCAATCAGGAAGCTGGTTTTCACATCAGTCACCCGAAAAAATAGGCGATCCTATTGGACGCCTAAGAGGGGGGAGGGAGGAGCCGCACGGCAGAAGCCGCCGTGATCCAGAGAGGACACGAGCCGCTGCACGCTGCCCATAGGAGCCCGCAACCTGCCACCCGTAGGAGCCCACTTGTAACCGATGGGGTAAAGGGTGGGGGGGTGCCACCCCCCCCCCCCCCCAAAAAAAAAAACCCCCACCAGCCGCCACTCAGTCTGCCCATTAATGGTTCAATTCCCGGACAGTTCCTGCAGAACTGGCCAAGATTCGAAGAGTGTATGGTCAGTCTAAGACTAGAAGATCGCTGCCTCCTCTGCACCATAATCATCCCAGCTAAAAGCTTTCAGTCACTGCTTACTATTTTTTTTTTCTTTTTCGGGGGCGGGGATGGGAAAGGTTAAAGCTGTGACACAGGTTTGCGCCAATTTTTTTTTTTTTTCTTAAGCGACGAGTACTGATACTTTCGGTTAAATACTCGCCGATACCAAGTACCAATACTTTGTGGTGCGATTTGCGTCAATACAAATTCCTGTCCGAATCGCATGCATTTTCCTCAACTGCTCGTGTGTGTGTGTGTATAGAAAGGGAAAAGCGCCATCTAGTGGGCAGTTTAAAAAAAAAAATGTTAGAACTCACAGTACGTATCTGGCCACATGCAAAATAATCTACATAGGTGTCCTGGTCTGCCGATGATAGCAAATCAGGGCTGCTGGAGGAGAAGTTCTGGGACCCCATGGGTGTAGGGTCGAAGTGATGTCAGCTTGGGGGCGGACCGCCTCTAAATCTCCTCCAGCCCTGTGAGCACCTCCAGCGGCCCCGATTTGCCATCATCGGCAGACTGGGACACCTACGTAGATTATTTTGCATGTGGCCAGATATGTACTGTGAGTTCTAACATTTTTTTAAACTGCCCACTAGATGGTGCTTTTCCCTTTCTATACATACACACATATGAGCCGTGGGGGAAATCCCATGCGATTCGGACAGGAATCGCACCGCATTCCTGTTCACATCGTATGCCATACTTTGCAGTGTGACTTGCGCCCATTCATTTTGTAGGAACACAAATCGCACTGCAAAGTTTTGGTATCGGGAGCATTTGGGTGAGTTCCGATACTTGCACAAATGCTTGGCATCAGCACCGGTGTCGGTGCATCCCTACATAAAATGAAAGGTGAAACCTGATTGGTAGATATTGGAAACAATGTTCATTTTGTGGTCCTTTTTCTTCTTATTTTCCAGCTTTCACGACTTCGCTGTTTAGGTTATAGTCAGTAAAAACCGCGTCCTTTTGCCAGACTTTCAGATATGATATATTCAGTGTATGGATAATGGGTCTAAAAAAAATGTGCCAATCCTCCCGTTAATAAATGAAATGCATTTTGGGAACACCCAGGGCTGTGTGACTTGAGTCTGTGTTTTGCAGGGTGGACATGGGAGAGGTGCACACAGTATTCCCAGAGACTGGCTTGTCCAATCGCATCAAGGCCTTGTTTGAGCACTGTGTGGGCACGGAGCGGGGGTCCCGATGTGTGCTGCTCTGGAGGATGTACCTGCACTTTACGGTGAGTTGTCCCTGGACCCCTTTTCCCTTCTTTAGGTCTCATATGTGTATTATTTAAAAGCCGGGATCAGCAACCTTTTCCACAGTAAAGCGGATCTTCACTGTATCTGAGCAACACAAACCAAAAAAAACACTAATTTGTAATATTTTATACAAGTCCTCCATGGGTGACATGCTGACTCTTCCTCTACTACATGTGAGTGCAGTATTATATTTGTACAATTGCTGCTTTGCACAGAGGCGCCCTCTGCTCTTTTCTGCCCTTATGTTTACTAGGTTGACTCAGGACCTTATTCAGGGGAGCTGCCTCTTTTTCCTTTTCAGTGATGGTGAACCTTGGCACCCCAGATGTTTTGGAACTACATTTCTCATGATGCTCAGCTACGCTGCAGAGTGCATGAGCATCATGGGGAAAGTTAGTTCCAAAACATCTGGGGCGCCAAGGTTCGCCATCACTGGACTATATTGTAGACTTTCCATTTCTATTTCCCCTATACTCCTAGTGCAGTGATGGCAAACCTTTTTGAGCCTGAGTGCCCAATCTGTAACAGGTGAACAGATCAGCATGTCAGAGGTCATGTGACTGCATCCAGAGGAGAGGGAGGGGAACAAAACTCCACTCACCCCACCATATGTCCGATCCAGTGGCGGCTGGTGTTTTTTTTTTTTTTTTTTTGGGGGGGCGGGGGCGGGCTAACAACCAGAGAGTGCAACCAGAGCCCAAACAGGTGTGTTATAACAGCAAATGATTATTCGCTGTTGTAACACACCTGGGTGGTCTCTGGTTGCACTCTCTGCGACCCGAGCCCACCCTATTTTGAAGCCAATTAGAGCCTCTAGTATACACAGAAAAGCCAGTGCTACCACCCAATCACCACATAGATAGCAGAGCTCCCAGGTGCTCGATCCACAGTCGCTGGCTAAGTAGAGTAATGTAGAAAAAATGACCTGCACTTTGGTTGTTGCTCTTAAAATTTCTTCATTTTATTAAATCGCCACAGTGAACAAACGCTGATTAAATCAGTTGACGTGTTTCAGCCTAAGGCTTTAGTCATAACCCATGAATTATGACTAAGGCCTTATAGGCTGAAACACGTCAACTGATTTAATCAGCATTTGTTCACTGTGGCTATTTAATAAAATGAAGAAATTTTAAGAGCAACAACTGGAGTGTGGATCATTTTTTCTAAATTTGAGCATCTGGCTCTAATCGGGCGCTTAAAAAAAAGAAAAAAAAAAATCCTGCCGCTGTAATTCAAGGGGCCGGACGCATGAATAGGGGGTCTATATGCAATCTCTCCATTGCATATAGGGGGGGTGACCTGGAGAGAGGAGGCGGCACCCGGGCGCCTCAATGAATGGGCCATCCCCTGGTCCAATCCCCAGAAGGAGATCACACACAGTCCGCTACAGTAATGGCCCCTCTAGGAGTCCCCATCCTCCCTGGCAGGTGCAGTGCACTCTCCCATCTAACCTGTGTACCTCACTCTGAGCCCTCAGTAATCTCTATCCTCCAGGGGCAGCAGTGACACCCAGCACTGCTCGGACTACACCAACCTGTCCAGCATCAGATTATAGAACCAAAGTCACTTACATGGTAAATCTCCGTACACCATAGAGCCGTTATCAGCGCACAGCACTGCCCCTTTCTCCATGAGAGATGTTTTACAGGAGGGTATGGCTTACAGGATCACTTCCGTGCTATTAGAGTCAGAGGAGGGAGCTGCAGGCAAAGGCTCTGAGCTTCTATGGGAGACAGATATGGCTTCAGGAGTGGTGCTGGTGCCTGTGCAGTGTGAGTGGGAGGAAGGCAAGAAGGGACACAGGACTTTATTTCACTGACTTGGAGGTGCAGGAGTGATGCTTGACTGGCATCAGAGTGGATTGGGAGGATGAGCGGATGTTCCCATACAGGTATAGCTAGGCTGCCTGATCAGACTATCAATTTGTCTGACTTATAGACTGTTGTTTTTTTGTGTTGCAGGTTTCTCTGGGACATGGTGACAGGGGCCGAGGTCTCTTCTACAAAGCAATACAGAGCTGCCCATGGGCTAAGGTAAGAAACTGTGTAAGACCCTCTGCCTTCCCTTCCTTCATTCACCATATTGAAAACATCAGTGGTGCTGCTAACACAGACCAGCAGTTTTTGGTGCACTCTGGTGACTTCAGAAGCTCAGCAATGGTCAGTTTTTGCTGAGTAAATGAAAAGAGGTGTGTGTTGCTCAAACGCCTAAAGTGCCGGTTCACCTTCCAAAAGAAACAGGTGTCAGACACGGGTGCTGGGTTAAAGTGATTGTAAATGCCCAAATAATTTGAAATGAAAACTACACATATGTTATGCTTACCTGCTCTGTGTAATGGTTTTGCACAGAGCAGCCCTGATCCTCCTTTTCTTGGGTCTCCTGCCGGCACTCCTGGCTCCAGCCCCCTGCCTGGTGAGTGCCCCCATAGCAAGCTTCTTGCTCTGGGGGGCACTCGTGCATGTTCACTCCTGTGCCCTGCTCTGTGTCCACTGACACACAGAGAGCGTCTCGGCCCTGCCCCCTCACTCCCTTCTCACAGGCTGTGATTGACAATAGCGAGAGCCAATTGCTTCTGCTGCTGTCTCTGAGCCAATGAGGAGGGAGAGAGAAGCTGATCTCATGCACATTCGCTGGATCAAGATTGGGCTAGTGTAAGTATAAGGGGGGCTGGAGGGGAAGCTACATGCAGATTTTTTACCTTAAAGCAGAGTTCCACCCTGAAATTTTTTTTTTCAAAAGCGGACTCCTCTAAACCTATAAAAAAACATTTGGAGGAAATTTTTTTTTTATTCTTACCAGAATCGCCCTGTTGCTATGTAGTCTTCCTGATCTGCCACTTCCTGGTCCGCGGAGCTCCTCGTCACTTCTTCCCTCGCCTGTGCTCCTGGGAAATGATGTGTCATCATTTCCCAGGAGTCTGTGGGCAGTACTGTGATGTTGCCATAACAACTGGGCGGAACCTTCCTCCATCGCCGCCTTTTATGGCAACTTTAGAAACAATCGCTGCTACGGCCGGCGAATCGCGCATGTGCGAGATCGAGAGGTGCATGCTGGTTTACCCAGCATGCACCTCTCCAAAACGAATCCAGGAAGCAATCTTGATTGGGCTTCACATGCCCACAATCATGATGGCAACAGCCGCAAACTGAGGCATAAAATATTACAGTAAGAAATGTTATATTTTTGATAAATCGATTATGATCATTGTATAATCGTTTTTGAATTTCATTAGTAATAATGCTAGGATAAAAAAAAAAAAAAAAATTTTTTCACCGGAACTATGCTTTAATGCACAGAACGCAGTAAGGTAAAAAAAAAAGGCCTGCCCTTAGAACCACTGTAATTGCTTCTCTGGCCACAGCAACAGGAGAATGACATCTCTGAACCCAGAAGTGAGCAAATACACGCCACTTCCAGGTTCATTCACCAGAGGGAGGATCAGTGAACAAATGTTTGCTTGTCTCGCTCTGCTCAATGTGGCAACATTCACCAGGCCTAAAGGTGGGACAGTGAAGCCATGGACATATGGTGGGGGCAGCATGTTCTGGCGGTGCCATACTAAACTTCAGACCCGTAATTGTTTCCATCAGAAAGCAGACAGTTGGTTTGATGACATGAAGCAGCCAAAACATTTTCGTCCCACTCCTTTGTTTTTAAATAAAAGGCTATATAGAGGGTTGGGGGTGGGCGACAGGACCATCCGTGTAGTGAATTTCACCCAGTTCATCAGAAACCAGACGGAGGGATTGTGTATATCGCGCTAACACCCAAAAATCTATCGGGTAGCAGCCAGTACAACACTAAACAAATGCAAATCAAAACTAAAAATAAAATGATGTGCAGCGCTTAGGAACTTTGTACTGCTACAAAATCATGTGTACAAAAAACGGTGTATATGATGTGAATGACCACAAAAAATAAATAACAATTAATTGGTACAAAAACAGTGTAATAAAATGTGAATAACACAAAGCTCAAACACTCTATAAGTCCTTATGGAAGTTAAGATTTTGTGAATTGAAAAGTCCATAAAGGAGTGGTGAAGAAAAGTAATGCACCAGATCAAGAAAGAAGAAAACGTGTTCCTCGTGATGTCAATGTTGAGTGGAAAAAACAACAGTGTGTCCACCACCGGTTGTGTGAAGGCTTACCGGAGTGAAGGGATTTAAATCAGCATATGTTCAATGAGTCAACAAGGCTTGTGGTGTAAACACCAATCTATGAGACCTGTACGCCTGTATTTCAGATCTGAGTGGAAGATGATCCCTTTGACCAGTAGGTGGCTCAGAGCGACAGTCCACAGATATGACCAGCGTGATAGACTGCGTCTTCTCATTTAATCAAGCAGTGTAACCAGAAAAGACCAAGCTTCACATTACTTCCTGACCATGCCAGGTCCCTCCATGAATCCTACAATGAGGGACCAGGCATGGTCAAGGAGTAATGTGAAGCTTGGTCT